>NW_027150708.1:0-38175 GCF_017918235.1 Porcisia hertigi
TAAGGGTGCCTAGAGTTAAGATTAGAGTGCCAGCTAAGGTTTGAAAATTTGAAGTTAGGTGAAATTAAAAGTTAAGTTAAGTTGAAATTAAATTAAAATTAAATTAGATTAAAATTAAATTAAATTAAATTAAAATTAAAATTAGAAATTAAATTAGAGTAAAATTAAAATTAAAATTAAGATTAAATTAAGTCAAATTAAAATTGAAAATTAGAATTAGAAATTAGAATTGAAAGTTAAGTTCAAATTAAATTAAGAATGTCAAATTAAATTAAAATTAAAATTAGAATTAGAATTAGAATTGAAATTAGATTGAAATTAGATTAAATTAAATTAAAATTAAAATTGGGTTAGAATTGAAGGGTTAGGTAAATTGAGGTTAAATTAAATTAGAATTAGGTAGGTTAAATTAAAGTTAGAATTAAGAATTGAAATTAAGATCATTAAATTAGAATTGAAATTAGGTTGAAATTAGAAATTAAGTCAGTAAAATTAAAATTAAATTAGGTCAAATTAGAATTGAAAATTAAAATTAAAATTAAATTAAAATTAAAATTAAAATTAGAATTAAAGTGAAAGTTAAATTAGAGTTAAGGTTTCATTAGCGAAAGTCTTTTCGACAGAGGCAATCAGATGGTACATGATTTTCTGGATGGATTGAAATGGGCTTTAAGCTCGGCACGGGGGGTCCGAGCGAGGGGTCAGGTACCATGTGGTCGGCCGGCTTTCCGAGTGAGTGACGCACATTCACTGCTATGCAGTGTGTGGTGCGGGGATTTCTGAAGAATGCATGTCCGGGTTTTCGTCCGAGATGTCTGGTCCGAATGTATTTTGGTACCCCGGACCCGGGTGTACCCGGGACGGTTTGGTCCAGTGCACCTTGTGTGCCGATATGCTCTTGAAGTGGTTTTCTACAAATGTGATGTCACATGCGTGTATGTTTGTTATCTCTTTACCGAATGATTATTCGTTCTCTCTCCTTCTACTTCTGTCTCTTATGGAATTGGATACAAATCCAGTAAGTAATCTAAGTGGGTTTAATGCGGTCTCTGACGCAAAAACGAAAACAAAAACACATTTTGCACAAAAAATACCGTACGCACGCGCCCAGGCAGATCCGCAGCTTCTCGTCATCTAGCCGTTCAAGAAGTTCCGCCACGTCACAAAAAGACGATTGTACTTCACAACATTCGCGCTTAACAATGAGCAACAAGACGGATATCGCTTCGCTTTCCACCGAGGAGGGCGATGTGGACATCAGTTTCTTTTTGAACAACCCAAGCACGTCGACTAGAGCGAAGACGTGGAGAGGTCTCCGCAAACAAGGGATCATTTCAGCGGAGAAGTATCATGAAGAGCTTGTGCGCCTGGCTGAGGGTCTTGAAAAGGACAAGGAAAGGGACCGAACGGTGCCGTTGGACGGTGACGCGAGGATTCAACACAACATGATGGAAGCGCAAACCATCTACGCGGACACACGGCTCCGCGAATGCATGAACACGGAAAATGCAGACAAACAGGCTATCGAGGCGCTCCGGAGCCTACGCCAAACAACGGGAGACCCGTTAGAAGGGGCCCTGGAAAAACTGGAAACGGCAATCGAAGCATCACAGGTGACACCAGTCGTGGCGGCGTCGGCGGTAATCCTGCTCGGCCTATCCGGGCCGGAGCTGAAAGAATTGAGCGATAGGGAGCGGATCGCGTTATGGCTCGATATGTTTCTCGAAGAACCCAAGCCGACGCGCCTTTTCCGGTACAACGTGCATGTTGCAAGGGCGATGGGAGCCCAGATGCGTACATGGCGACAAATTATCCAAGAAGTCAGCGAGCCATTGCTTCCACAAACGCCACGCCTGGCGAGATTCACGCGAGACATTATGGAAACAGCGCAGGCTGCAGTAATGACTAAAAAGGCGGAATTTGAAGGCGGCGCTGGTTACACCAAAAACCCAAAGCACGTTCCGGAACTCAAGGACGATAAATGTGACCCGCTTGAAGGTGGAGCTGCGTATGCGCAAATTGTGGGCACGGACGGGTCACCAATTGGAGCGTTGGACTTGAGCAGCTGGGATGAATTCGCCACCACTCTTTACGCAAAGTTGGACACCCTCAATGCCAATGATCGTGAGCTTGTTTCTCGGATGATGAAAGAACGCATGCGCGCGCAAACGCGCCAAAGCACTCAATACCGCTCGGACGCCCCCGCAAATTACAAGAGTTACCAAGGACGAAATTATTCAAATGGTAGCAGGCGAGGCGGCTACGGCAACGGAAACGCAGGAGGCAGAGGCCACACATACCGCGGAGGCGAACCGCAGGAAAATCCAAAAACTGATGCGCGACGGAACGGCAGCCGTCGTTTTGAAGGAGGAATCCACACACACACCAAAAAATATGTCGAATATTGCCCGCGAATTCGGCAAGGAAGTGTGGGGCGGCGACATGCTCGAAGGCAAAACATCAAACATAGAACTCGACGCCATTTACGAGCAGTACCTCCCACCAAAACGCATCGTTCCGTCGGATACAATGGTGTACTTGGACCGCGATAAAACCCAACAACTTACGAAGATGGTGCGCGAGCACGGCTTTGTTTATTTTCCAATCTTTATTATGAAGCATTGGATAGCGGGCATTTTGGAGCAAGACGACGAGGATGCAACAGGCATTCAGTTATCCCTTTATGATTCCGCACCATCCCCAATTTTGGAGCAACAACTCAATGAGAACCTCAAAAAGGTTTGGCCAGCTTTGCGTTTGGTGAAACAATTTTCGCCACGTCAGGAACGCTATAGCAATGATTGTGGGTTGTTCATGTCCGCGGCATTTTTCAGTCATTATTTACAATTAATGGTTGATCACCGTCGTGATTTGCCACGGTGTTTGCGACGACTATTTTATGCGGCGTCGCAGTATCACCCGCCTCGTGATTATTTCCTCACGAAAATGAGAAAGGTGCTCACGAACCACCCGGTGTCTAGGAAAGATTTCTTTTACGATGAAATCGCGAAGATGCCATGGAAGCGTGCAAAAATGGATGACGCAGTCCAATCATCCGGATCACGCGACGCTCTCCACGGAGGTGGTGGTGTAAAGCAGTCGAAAAAGTCTCCGCCGAATCGGAAACGACCAACGACACGCACCACACGAGCGGTCCAGAGCATTCCAAAACCATCTTCGAGACAGAAGAAAAGGGAAACCAGGATGCAGAGGAACGTGGACCGAGCTGCGCGAACGAGGCGCACACCACAGGAGAGAAAATCGACATCGCAGGCGTCGTCCCGAAAACGTCCGGACAGGTCCTCGATGGATGCTCCGCTTCCAAGGCGTAAGGCTGCAAAGAAACGTGGTAGACAAATGTCCGTGGATCCAGTTCGGGTGACAGAAAACACATCACATTCCCCACTGGTAAGCGACCCTCATCCGATGATGAGGACATGCTGCTGATTGATGCGATCGCGCGTGCCGACGCACGCGCTGCAGCACTACGGGACAACGTGCCCGTCAATGAAACAACCAGCGCATCAGCACGAGACGTGGCTCACGAGCGCTGATGGCGCATCAGCACGAGTCGTGACTCACGAGCCTGAGAGCGCATCGGCGAAAACTCCCGAAAAAGCATCAGAAAATGAGCAGAGGATTGTCCCAGAGAACATCCCAGGGAGTATGCCAGCGAACGCGACCGTGAGTGTAGCTGAAAACGTGCCGGCGAATCCATCACCACCACCTCCACAAGGGAAATGCATCTCCGAGTGGATAGAAGAAACATTCGCAGAGGCAAACAAACACGCCAGGAGGGTATACGAATTTGTTTTGGATCACCTATGGGCTGCGACGGCTCTGGCGAGAGCCGGCGATGGTGTCGCGCGCGGTATGAGCGACACAGCCGTTGGACAGCAGCGTGTGCGACACAAACTGACACCGCTGCAACCCTATAGTGTTCAAGAGATGCTGAAACTTCTCCACAAGAAGATCCACATCGTGGATCCATCACCGACCGATCCGAATGAGGTGATTTTCCGTGAGGAGAACGGAGCCGATGAGGTGTCGATGGACCCTCCGATCGACGAGTTGTATCTCGTTCGAGGGCCCTCGATGTCGGCGTTATCTGACCAGTTTACGAAACTATAAGTTTCTCCTCGGAGCGAGACTCCGTGAGGCACCGGAAGACATGAACGGGGTGCGATACCCGAGCTATTACGTCCTCACAAAAGTGGCGTCGGAAGCGACGGTGGGTGTGTACATTCCCGCCGGGATGACGCATTACCCGACCTCAAAGCCACAGCGTGCGTCACGCCACGCGTCCCGATGCGTGCCTCGTCCAAGAGGTGCGACGCCGGAGACACATCAAGGTCGCTCGGATGATCCAGCGCCACGCCTGACCAGACGGAAAAGATGGCCAGGTGATGGAGTGAACGTCGATCCGGACATCAACGATGAAGGCGATGAAGGCGAGACATCCAGGATTCCTGGCAACAGGAAAGGTGATGGATACGCCGATGTCGACGCGAACATATCGGAGGAGGCGAAACGAGCACTCGAGGATATCCGTTCAAACCCTTTAAACATGCAGGGCAGGCCTCTTTCGCAAGCAGAGGAAGCAGAGGCCTGCCCGAGAAACTGGTTCCTCTTCAGCGCGAAACCGCCACACGTCTCACAGCTGGCATGGAGTCTTGTGAGGCCGGACACGCGCGCACACCATCTACGATGGCTGACGCGCATAAAATGCATGAATTCAGAGCAGATGCTCATGCGTCTTCCGTCGGCGTGCATCGACCTGATCCTGTCGACCGCTCGGGCACGCAAATGGAAGTGGGCAACGACAGCGAAGGCGTTTGCGGGAGTAGCGGGTGCGCTGCGCGACCTGCCGCTCTATTCCACCCAATCGCGAGGCATTCGCCTCCAGGACGACCCGGAATGGCGAAGCGCTTTTGGCACGGCGCAGCGCTTCATGAAGGAGTCGGTGCCAGACGCGCCTCCTTTCGTATCGCGTATGCAGGTCGAGAAAATCCTCGACCGACTTCGCCTAGGCCATCCTCGGGCTGCACTTTTCTTGGCAATGATGTGGGGATTCGCGGCGCGAGCGTGCGACATATCCACGCTGCGTGTGAAGGACGTGACGGTGTTTCCGACACCCGCTGCGGAGCCGGACCACCACAGCAGGAGAAGAGCGACCACCATCGCAGAGGAGGAGCCGTGCGTGCGAATCACCCTGACGATACGCAAAGGAAAAGGTGCCAAGACGAGGGCCCATACCCTGTGCCGTCGATGCTGACCAGAGACCTTGCAGCCACGCTGCAAGAGATGATGGCAAAACGGAAACCATCAGAGGAGTTGTTCGCGCCTCACTCGGAGGAGCTGAGGTCGCGGATCGCACACGAGTGCGGACAGAGATGCGAGGCGCACAGCTGCCCTCGATTCGAAAAGCGCACTCCGCTGCATGGCGGAAGCGGGTGTCCCGCTGAAGGACTTGATGACGATATCAGGCCACGCCAAACAAGCCACGCTGCTGCGCTACGCTGGGTATGGCCAGCAGCGCTACGGTGGAGGCCGAGACCGCAAGGGAAAACGCAGGAAGAGCGTTATTCCAGACCCGCTAGAAGCGGCGACTTCGGTGTTTCGTTTCCGCTCCCAGGAATCGTCATGTGCGAACCTCGCGATTGCACCGCAAGAGGTGTCGGACATGGTGGATCGCATGTCCGGGTTCGTCCGAGTGATGGCGGAAAGGCCGGCGCTGGTAAAGCACTGGCCGCTGCGCCTGAAACAAAACACGCCGCTGGACATGGAGGCGGTGCTGACGATGCCGACAAAACGCGCCTCCACAAAGCGTTTTCTTCGCCGGATCCAGTGCTTCCTGGATCCCTGCTTCTATGACGGATTGCGGACCTCGCGGACCATCAAAAAATGCGCCCTGACAGCGGACGAGATCCGCCAGGCAGTCGACATGGGAAAATTCGAGCCGTGTCCTGCGAACGAATTGGGTACCCAGGCGCAACTGCCTGAGGGAGTGCATGGCGTGAACGTGTTCACGGTGCCCGAGTTGAAGGGCAGACGGCGCCTCATCACGGAGCCGCTGCTGAACCGGGTGATCCCGACACATCACGTGCCACGCGTCCACTACGACACCCGCCTCGGAAGGCGGCAGCGGTTGCGATACGCCCGCTACATGCTGCAGATCGATTTCGAAGCTTATTACGACGCTATCCCGATCGCGGCGACACTCCGCAACAAGTTCGTGTTTCGAGCACGACATGACGGACGCTACTACCGTCTGCGGACGCTTCCGACCGGTGCGCGATGGAGCGTTGCCGTGGGTCAGGCCGTGACCTGGACGATCGTCGACATCGACACGCCAGTCACCATCACCACCCTCATCGACAACATTCTGATCGCAGCGAAGGAGGGTCAGGAACGTGAGTTCCTGATGGCGGTGCGCGCGGTCGTGGCGCGCATCAAGGCGGCAAACCTCATGACATCACCAAACCGCGACGAGTTGGAGGTGATGTCCGACGAGGCGATCTTGCAGATGGCAGGTGCCAATACGGTGTTTCTCGGTGAGGAATACATGTGGAACGGACATGAACGTCTGATTCGGAACTCGGTCAAGACCGTGGCGAAGATGCAGATTGCGCTGCGGAAAACTTCCACACGATTCGCAGTTTGGCGTCGCTGATCTCGCTGATATTTTTCGCGCTCCACACCACCCAGGTGAACCCGGCTCGCGCCTTCAAGCTCTTGAGAACCTACCGCGGCATATTCCGTCTGACGTTCCGGGGCTTCGACTGGGACGACCCAGTGCCATACATTGACTCGGCGGTTTCGCGCACACTCCAGGAGATTGGCGGAGCACTTGTGCACAACCAGTGGTGGAGAATATCGGATGAACGTCACCCGTCCTATGACGAGGCGGCCTACGACGCGGTGTGTTTCACCGACGCGTCGCTGGAAGGCTGGGGTGCGGTCCTTCACCTGCGCGAGGCCGGCGCCACGGAAATGTGGACGTATCGACAACGTTGGACCGAGGACCTGGAGCAGCAGCTCTGCGGTGAGGACGGCGAGGCGACCCGCGTGCTGGAAAAACTGCGAAAATACCAGCAACAATGCCATAGGAATCCGGACGGCCAACTAGGAGATCCGGACCTCGAGACGGACCGGTTCCAGGCGAGGTACTCGGCACATGCGGAACCTCGCGCCGCGCAACTGATGCTGCGACACATTGTGGAACACCATCGCGTTCCAGATGGTGCACGCATCGCGCTGGCAACGGATCACCGGGCGATTGTGATTGCGCAAAAGCACCTGAACGGTTTCGGTGGCATCGGCAGAGGCTATGCACTGAACAAACTTTTCGAGTACACATATGACCTCTGGTATGACAGAGGCATCGACGTAGTGTTTTTCTACGTCGAGGGTGCGCAGAATCCGGCTGACGCCTACTCGCGCCACTTTGGGGTGGACGCGACGGGATCGCTGGAGGTGGAACGTGTAGCTCCCATCGGTGTGCCGTTTCTCCGCCAAACGTGGTGCCCGCTATGCGAAGAGCAGCCCCGCGAGGAGGGCGGAGAAGTGTGACGACCAACCCCGCACACACACACACGCACACCATGAGATGAAGAACTTCGAAGGAAGAAAAGATGCAAGAGTGGTTTCTGGCTAACCGCGCGCTATGGGGGCTTCCCGGTACCGGTGCCAAGCCACAAGAAAAAACACACAACAGAGATGTAGACGACGTGACGTGTCCCACACGCGACTGGACGCGAAGGGTGGACGAACGGAACCCCAGTTACGCGGCCACGCGGCTGTAGTCGCGTGCCTGCCTTGCCGCTTCCCATCGGGGTCGCGAAGAATCATGCCATGACTTGCCCCACCTCAGGCCACGCCTCCCTCACTTCCCCTCGGCCTCTTTCTTTCGCGACACATCTCACACAGGTCGGTAGCATTTCATTGGCGAAGTCTTTTCGACGGAGGCAATCGAATGGTACATGATTTTCTGGATGGATTGAAATGGGCTTTAAGCTCGGCACGGGGGGTCCGAGCGAGGGGTCGGGTACCATGTGGTCGGCCGGCTTTCCGAGTGAGTGACGCACATTCACTGCTATGCAGTGTGTGGTGCGGGGATTTCTGAAGAATGCATGTCCGGGTTTTCGTCCGAGATGTCTGGTCCGAATGTATTTTGGTACCCCGGACCCGGGTGTACCCAGGACGGTTTGGTCCAGTGCACCTTGTGTGCCGATATGCTCTTGAAGTGGTTTTCTACAAATGTGATGTCACATGCGTGTATGTTTGTTATCTCTTTACCGAATGATTATTCGTTCTCTCTCCTTCTACTTCTGTCTCTTATGGAATTGGATACAAATCCAGTAAGTAATCTAAGTGGGTTTAATGCGGTCTCTGACGCAAAAACGCCCACCCACCCAACCCTGAGAACTGGAACTCCTGACGGTGTCTGGTCCACGGTGAAGTGGTTTTCTTAAAGAAATGTTGATTCAGTTTAAGCTGTTCTATGCCACACGATGGCAGATCAGCAAACCAGTTTGTTTTCAAGGTGGTCAAGAATGCCACGCGAGTGTGAATTTATTCCGTGTTTTTACATGTGCCCGAGGGGGGTTTCGACCAGCTCTCCTTTTCCCCCGCGCCCGGGTCTTTCCAAGAAAGAGGGCGCGGGTCTGAGTTGAAAGGGTGCGCTTCCGAGATGGTAGGATCGTGGCGGAAAGCTATCCACCCTCATATGCCGATGGCGTTTTCAACACCCCGTGGGCTTTAACAAGGGGAATCGTTGACCCCATTAAGGTCATTCTTCTTTAAAAGTTCTTTAGTTTTTCAAGCACCATCTTCCCTTCAATAGTTGATGGCTGGGCATCGCTGGGTGAAGAAATGGTAGCCAGGATGACCTGAAAAATGGGAAAACTATATCTAACGTTTATGATTGATTTCTCTAAAGATTCTCTTGTTTCCAGTTTTCTCTTGACACAGCATGGATTCCCGCTGTGTTCGCCATAACCCTCTGACGAACGCCGGCGGGGCGTTTGTCATCCACCCAGTATCTTTTCTTTGTTTTCTGTCACTCTTTGATTTGTTCGATTTCTCTAGTTTAGTAGATTCTCTTGTCTTCATCTTTTTGCCCACTGACAACACGAGTGCTCGTTTCGCCTCGGCTTCTTCCCTTTTTCCCCTCGGGCACCACCGTTTGTTCAGTCGGAGCTGATTTGCCTTTGTAGTTTCATATGTTTTCAGATTTTCTTTCGTGATCCGTTGTTCTTGCATGTCCGTTTGGCATGCACACCTTTGGCACAAATGAAGGGGCACTCGGTGCTGGGGGCTTCCCCGGTACCGGTGCCAAGCCACAAGAAAAAACACACAACAGAGATGTAGACGACGTGACGTGTCCCACACGCGACTGGACGCGAAGGGTGGACGAACGGAACCCCAGTTACGCGGCCACGCGGCTGTAGTCGCGTGCCTGCCTTGCCGCTTCCCATCGGGGTCGCGAAGAATCATGCCATGACTTGCCCCACCTCAGGCCACGCCTCCCTCACTTCCCCTCGGCCTCTTTCTTTCGCGACACATCTCACACAGGTCGGTAGCATTAGGGTTAGGGTTAGGGTTAGGGTTTCATTGGCGAAGTCTTTTCGACGGAGGCAATCGAATGGTACATGATTTTCTGGATGGATGAAAGTTCTGCACGGGAGGGGGGTCCGAGCGAGGGGGTCGGGTACCATGTGGTCGGCCGGCTTTCCGAGTGAGTGACGCACATTCACTGCTATGCAGTGTGTGGTGCGGGGGATTTCTGATGAATGCATGTCCGGGTTTCGTCCGAGATGTCTGGTCCGAATGTATTTTGGTACCCCGGACCCGGGTGTACCCGGGACGGTTTGGTCCAGTGCACCTTGTGTGCCGATATGCTCTTGAAGTGGTTTTCTACAAATGTGATGTCACATGTGTGTATGTTTGTTATCTCTTTACCGAATGATTATTCGTTCTCTCTCCTTCTACTTCTGTCTCTTATGGAATTGGATACAAATCCAGTAAGTAATCTAAGTGGGTTTAATGCGGTCTCTGACGCAAAAACGAAAACAAAAACACATTTTGCACAAAAATACCGTACGCACGCGCCCAGGCAGATCCGCAGCTTCTCGTCATCTAGCCGTTCAAGAAGTTCCGCCACGTCACAAAAAGACGATTGTACTTCACAACATTCGCGCTTAACAATGAGCAACAAGACGGATATCGCTTCGCTTTCCACCGAGGAGGGCGATGTGGACATCAGTTTCTTTTTGAACAACCCAAGCACGTCGACTAGAGCGAAGACGTGGAGAGGTCTCCGCAAACAAGGGATCATTTCAGCGGAGAAGTATCACGAAGAGCTTGTGCGCCTGGCTGAGGGTCTTGAAAAGGACAAGGAAAGGGACCGAACGGTGCCGTTGGACGGTGACGCGAGGATTCAACACAACATGATGGAAGCGCAAACCATCTACGCGGACACACGGCTCCGCGAATGCATGAACACGGAAAATGCAGACAAACAGGCTATCGAGGCGCTCCGGAGCCTACGCCAAACAACGGGAGACCCGTTAGAAGGGGCCCTGGAAAAACTGGAAACGGCAATCGAAGCATCACAGGTGACACCAGTCGTGGCGGCGTCGGCGGTAATCCTGCTCGGCCTATCCGGGCCGGAGCTGAAAGAATTGAGCGATAGGGAGCGGATCGCGTTATGGCTCGATATGTTTCTCGAAGAACCCAAGCCGACGCGCCTTTTCCGGTACAACGTGCATGTTGCAAGGGCGATGGGAGCCCAGATGCGTACATGGCGACAAATTATCCAAGAAGTCAGCGAGCCATTGCTTCCACAAACGCCACGCCTGGCGAGATTCACGCGAGACATTATGGAAACAGCGCAGGCTGCAGTAATGACTAAAAAGGCGGAATTTGAAGGCGGCGCTGGTTACACCAAAAAACCCAAAAGCACGTTCCGGAACTCAAAGGACGATAAATGTGACCCGCTTGAAGGTGGAGCTGCGTATGCGCAAATTGTGGGCACGGACGGGTCACCAATTGGAGCGTTGGACTTGAGCAGCTGGGATGAATTCGCCACCACTCTTTACGCAAAGTTGGACACCCTCAATGCCAATGATCGTGAGCTTGTTTCTCGGATGATGAAAGAACGCATGCGCGCGCAAACGCGCCAAAGCACTCAATACCGCTCGGACGCCCCCGCAAATTACAAGAGTTACCAAGGACGAAATTATTCAAATGGTAGCAGGCGAGGCGGCTACGGCAACGGAAACGCAGGAGGCAGAGGCCACACATACCGCGGAGGCGAACCGCAGGAAAATCCAAAAACTGATGCGCGACGGAACGGCAGCCGTCGTTTTGAAGGAGGAATCCACACACACACCAAAAATATGTCGAATATTGCCCGCGAATTCGGCAAGGAAGTGTGGGGCGGCGACATGCTCGAAGGCAAAACATCAAACATAGAACTCGACGCCATTTACGAGCAGTACCTCCCACCAAAACGCATCGTTCCGTCGGATACAATGGTGTACTTGGACCGCGATAAAACCCAACAACTTACGAAGATGGTGCGCGAGCACGGCTTTGTTTATTTTCCAATCTTTATTATGAAGCATTGGATAGCGGGCATTTTGGAGCAAGACGACGAGGATGCAACAGGCATTCAGTTATCCCTTTATGATTCCGCACCATCCCCAATTTTGGAGCAACAACTCAATGAGAACCTCAAAAGGTTTGGCCAGCTTTGCGTTTGGTGAAACAATTTTCGCCACGTCAGGAACGCTATAGCAATGATTGTGGGTTGTTCATGTCCGCGGCATTTTTCAGTCATTATTTACAATTAATGGTTGATCACCGTCGTGATTTGCCACGGTGTTTGCGACGACTATTTTATGCGGCGTCGCAGTATCACCCGCCTCGTGATTATTTCCTCACGAAAATGAGAAAGGTGCTCACGAACCACCCGGTGTCTAGGAAAGATTTCTTTTACGATGAAATCGCGAAGATGCCATGGAAGCGTGCAAAAATGGATGACGCAGTCCAATCATCCGGATCACGCGACGCTCTCCACGGAGGTGGTGGTGTAAAGCAGTCGAAAAAGTCTCCGCCGAATCGGAAACGACCAACGACACGCACCACACGAGCGGTCCAGAGCATTCCAAAACCATCTTCGAGACAGAAGAAAAAGGAAACCAGGATGCAGAGGAACGTGGACCGAGCTGCGCGAACGAGGCGCACACCACAGGAGAGAAAATCGACATCGCAGGCGTCGTCCCGAAAACGTCCGGACAGGTCCTCGATGGATGCTCCGCTTCCAAGGCGTAAGGCTGCAAAGAAACGTGGTAGACAAATGTCCGTGGATCCAGTTCAGGTGACAGAAAACACATCACATTCCCCACTGGTAAGCGACCCCTCATCCGATGATGAGGACATGCTGCTGATTGATGCGATCGCGCGTGCCGACGCACGCGCTGCAGCACTACGGGACAACGTGCCCGTCAATGAAACAACCAGCGCATCAGCACGAGACGTGGCTCACGAGCCTGATGGCGCATCAGCACGAGTCGTGACTCACGAGCCTGAGAGCGCATCGGCGAAAACTCCCGAAAAAGCATCAGAAAATGAGCAGAGGATTGTCCCAGAGAACATCCCAGGGAGTATGCCAGCGAACGCGACCGTGAGTGTAGCTGAAAACGTGCCGGCGAATCCATCACCACCACCTCCACAAGGGAAATGCATCTCCGAGTGGATAGAAGAAACATTCGCAGAGGCAAACAAACACGCCAGGAGGGTATACGAATTTGTTTTGGATCACCTATGGGCTGCGACGGCTCTGGCGAGAGCCGGCGATGGTGTCGCGCGCGGTATGAGCGACACAGCCGTTGGACAGCAGCGTGTGCGACACAAACTGACACCGCTGCAACCCTATAGTGTTCAAGAGATGCTGAAACTTCTCCACAAGAAGATCCACATCGTGGATCCATCACCGACCGATCCGAATGAGGTGATTTTCCGTGAGGAGAACGGAGCCGATGAGGTGTCGATGGACCCTCCGATCGACGAATTGTATCTCGTTCGAGGGCCCTCGATGTCGGCGTTATCTGACCAGTTGAGAAACTATAAGTTTCTCCTCGGAGCGAGACTCCGTGAGGCACCGGAAGACATGAACGGGGTGCGATACCCGAGCTATTACGTCCTCACAAAAGTGGCGTCGGAAGCGACGGTGGGTGTGTACATTCCCGCCGGGATGACGCATTACCCGACCTCAAAGCCACAGCGTGCGTCACGCCACGCGTCCCGATACGTGCCTCGTCCAAGAGGTGCGACGCCGGAGACACATCAAGGTCGCTCGGATGATCCAGCGCCACGCCTGACCAGACGGAAAAGATGGCCAGGTGATGGAGTGAACGTCGATCCGGACATCAACGATGAAGGCGATGAAGGCGAGACATCCAGGATTCCTGGCAACAGGAAAGGTGATGGATACGCCGATGTCGACGCGAACATATCGGAGGAGGCGAAACGAGCACTCGAGGATATCCGTTCAAACCCTTTAAACATGCAGGGCAGGCCTCTTTCGCAAGCAGAGGAAGCAGAGGCCTGCCCGAGAAACTGGTTCCTCTTCAGCGCGAAACCGCCACACGTCTCACAGCTGGCATGGAGTCTTGTGAGGCCGGACACGCGCGCACACCATCTACGATGGCTGACGCGCATAAAATGCATGAATTCAGAGCAGATGCTCATGCGTCTTCCGTCGGCGTGCATCGACCTGATCCTGTCGACCGCTCGGGCACGCAAATGGAAGTGGGCAACGACAGCGAAGGCGTTTGCGGGAGTAGCGGGTGCGCTGCGCGACCTGCCGCTCTATTCCACCCAATCGCGAGGCATTCGCCTCCAGGACGACCCGGAATGGCGAAGCGCTTTTGGCACGGCGCAGCGCTTCATGAAGGAGTCGGTGCCAGACGCGCCTCCTTTCGTATCGCGTATGCAGGTCGAGAAAATCCTCGACCGACTTCGCCTAGGCCATCCTCGGGCTGCACTTTTCTTGGCGATGATGTGGGGATTCGCGGCGCGAGCGTGCGACATATCCACGCTGCGTGTGAAGGACGTGACGGTGTTTCCGACACCCGCGGCGGAGCCGGACCACCACAGCAGGAGAAGAGCGACCACCATCGCAGAGGAGGAGCCGTGCGTGCGAATCACCCTGACGATACGCAAAGGAAAAGGTGCCAAGACGAGGGGCCCATACCCTGTGCCGTCGATGCTGACCAGAGACCTTGCAGCCACGCTGCAAGAGATGATGGCAAAACGGAAACCATCAGAGGAGTTGTTCGCGCCTCACTCGGAGGAGCTGAGGTCGCGGATCGCACACGAGGTGCGGACAGAGATGCGAGGCGCACAGCTGCCCTCGATTCGAAAAGGCGCACTCCGCTGCATGGCGGAAGCGGGTGTCCCGCTGAAGGACTTGATGACGATATCAGGCCACGCCAAACAAGCCACGCTGCTGCGCTACCTTGGGTATGGCCAGCAGCCTACGGTGGAGGCCGAGACCGCAAGGGAAAACGCAGGAAGAGCGTTATTCCAGACCCGCTAGAAGCGGCGACTTCGGTGTTTCGTTTCCGCTCCCAGGAATCGTCATGTGCGAACCTCGCGATTGCACCGCAAGAGGTGTCGGACATGGTGGATCGCATGTCCGGGTTCGTCCGAGTGATGGCGGAAAGGCCGGCGCTGGTAAAGCACTGGCCGCTGCACTTGAAACAAAACACGCCGCTGGACATGGAGGCGGTGCTGACGATGCCGACAAAACGCGCCTCCACAAAGCGTTTTCTTCGCCGGATCCAGTGCTTCCTGGATCCCTGCTTCTATGACGGATTGCGGACCTCGCGGACCATCAAAAAATGCGCCCTGACAGCGGACGAGATCCGCCAGGCAGTCGACATGGGAAAATTCGAGCCGTGTCCTGCCAACGAGTTGGGTACCCAGGCGCAACTGCCTGAGGGAGTGCATGGCGTGAACGTGTTCACGGTGCCCGAGTTGAAGGGCAGACGGCGCCTCATCACGGAGCCGCTGCTGAATCGGGTGATCCCGACACATCACGTGCCACGCGTCCACTACGACACCCGCCTCGGAAGGCGGCAGCGGTTGCGATACGCCCGCTACATGATGCAGATCGATTTCGAAGCTTATTACGACGCTATCCCGATCGCGGCGACACTCCGCAACAAGTTCGTTTTTCGAGCACGACATGACGGGCGATACTACCGTCTGCGGACGCTTCCGACCGGTGCGCGGTGGAGCGTTGCAGTGGGTCAGGCCGTGACCTGGACGATCGTCGACATCGACACGCCAGTCACCATCACCACCCTCATCGACAACATTCTGATCGCAGCGAAAGAGGGTCAGGAACGTGAGTTCCTGATGGCGGTGCGCGCGGTCGTGGCGCGCATCAAGGCGGCAAACCTCATGACATCACCAAACCGTGACGAGTTGGAGGTGATGTCCGACGAGGCGATCTTGCAGATGGCAGGTGCCAATACGGTGTTTCTCGGTGAGGAATACATGTGGAACGGACATGAGCGTCTGATTCGGAACTCGGTCAAGACGGTGGCGAAGATGCAGATTGCGCTGCGGAAAACTTCCCACACGATTCGCAGTTTGGCGTCACTGATCTCGCTGATATTTTTCGCACTCCACACCACCCAGGTGAACCCGGCTCGCGCCTTCAAGCTGTTGAGAACCTACCGCGGCATATTCCGTCTGACGTTCCGGGGCTTCGACTGGGACGACCCAGTGCCATACATTGACTCGGCGGTTTCGCGCACACTCCAGGAGATTGGCGGAGCACTTGTGCACAACCAGTGGTGGAAAATATCGAATGAGCGTCACCCGTCCTATGACGAGGCGGCCTACGACGCGGTGTGTTTCACCGACGCGTCGCTGGAAGGCTGGGGTGCGGTCCTTCACTTGCGCGAGGCCGGCGCCACGGAAATGTGGACGTATCGACAACGTTGGACCGAGGACCTGGAGCAGCAGCTCTGCGGTGAGGACGGCGAGGCGACCCGCGTGCTGGAAAAACTGCGAAAATACCAGCAACAATGCCATAGGAATCCGGACGGCAAACTAGGAGATCCGGACCTCGAGACGGACCGGTTCCAGGCGAGGTACTCGGCACATGCGGAGCCTCGCGCAGCGCAACTGATGCTGCGATACATTGTGGAACACCATCGCGTTCCAGATGGTGCACGCATCGCGCTGGCAACGGATCACCGGGCGATTGTGATTGCGCAAAAGCACCTGAACGGTTTCGGTGGCATCGGCAGAGGCTATGCACTGAACAAACTTTTCGAGTACACATATGACCTCTGGTATGACAGAGGCATCGACGTAGTGTTTTTCTACGTCGAGGGTGCGCAGAATCCGGCTGACGCCTACTCGCGCCACTTTGGGGTTGACGCGACGGGGTCGCTGGAGGTGGAGCGTGTAGCTCCCATCGGTGTGCCGTTTCTCCGCCAAACGTGGTGCCCGCTATGCGAAGAGCAGCCCCGCGAGGAGGGCGGAGAAGTGTGACGACCAACCCCGCACACACACACACGCACACCATGAGATGAAGAACTTCGAAGGAAGAAAAGATGCAAGAGTGGTTTCTGGCTAACCGCGCGCTATGGGGGCTTCCCCGGTACCGGTGCCAAGCCACAAGAAAAAACACACAACAGAGATGTAGACGACGTGACGTGTCCCACACGCGACTGGACGCGAAGGGTGGACGAACGGAACCCCAGTTACGCGGCCACGCGGCTGTAGTCGCGTGCCTGCCTTGCCGCTTCCCATCGGGGTCGCGAAGAATCATGCCATGACTTGCCCCACCTCAGGCCACGCCTCCCTCACTTCCCCTCGGCCTCTTTCTTTCGCGACACATCTCACACAGGTCGGTAGCATTTCATTGGCGAAGTCTTTTCGACGGAGGCAATCGAATGGTACATGATTTTCTGGATGGATGAAAGTTCTGCACGGGAGGGGGTCCGAGCGAGGGGTCGGGTACCATGTGGTCGGCCGGCTTTCCGAGTGAGTGACGCACATTCACTGCTATGCGGTGTGTGGTGCGGGGATTTCTGATGAATGCATGTCCGGGTTTCGTCCGAGATGTCTGGTCCGAATGTATTTTGGTACCCCGGACCCGGGTGTACCCAGGACGGTTTGGTCCAGTGCACCTTGTGTGCCGATATGCTCTTGAAGTGGTTTTCTACAAATGTGATGTCACATGTGTGTATGTTTGTTATCTCTTTACCGAATGATTATTCGTTCTCTCTCCTTCTACTTCTGTCTCTTATGGAATTGGATACAAATCCAGTAAGTAATCTAAGTGGGTTTAATGCGGTCTCTGACGCAAAAACGCCCACCCACCCAACCCTGAGAACTGGAACTCCTGACGGTGTCTGGTCCACGGTGAAGTGGTTTTCTAGAAATGTTGATTCAGTTTAAGCTGTTCCATGCCACACGATGGCAGATCAGCAAAGCAGTTTGTTTTCAAGGTGGTCAAGAATGCCACGCGAGTGTGATTCTATCAATGTTTCGCAGGTTCAATGTTTTGCAGGTGCCCGAGAGGTTTTCGACCAGCTCTCTTTCCCCCGCGCCCGGGTCTTTCCAAGAAAGAGGGCGCGGTGTCTGAGTTGAAAGGGTGCGCTTCCTGAGATGGTAAGACCGTGGCGGAAAGCTATCCACCCTCATATGCCGATGGCGTTTCAACACCCCGTGGGCTTTAACAAGGGGAACCGTTGATTCGATTTAAGGCCTCATATGACATCTCTTTCAGAGTTCTTTACTTTTCCAGCATTCATCTTCCCTTCAATAGTTGATGGCTGGGCATCGCTGGGTGAAGAAATGGTAGCCAGGATGACCTCAAAAATGGAAAAACTATATCTAACGTTTATGATTGATTTCTCTAAAGATTCTCTTGTTTCCAGTTTTCTCTTGACACAGCATGGATTCACGCTGTGTTCGCCATAACCCTCTGACGAACGCCGGCGGGGCGTTTGTCATCCACCCAGTATCTTTTCTTTGTTTTCTGTCACTCTTTGATTTGTTCGATTTCTCTAGTTTAGTAGATTCTCTTGTCTTCATCTTTTTGCCCACTGACAACACGAGTGCTCGTTTCGCCTCGGCTTCTTCCTTTTTTCCCTCGGGCACCACCGTTTGTTCAGTCGGAGCTGATTTGCCTTTGTAGTTTCATATGTTTTCAGATTTTCTTTCGTGATCCGTTGTTCTTGCATGTCCGTTTGGCATGCACACCTTTGGCACAAATGAAGGGGCACTCGGTGCTGGGGGCTTCCCGGTACCGGTGCCAAGCCACAAGGAAAAACACACAACAGAGATGTAGACGACGTGACGTGTCCCACACGCGACTGGACGCGAAGGGTGGACGAACGGAACCCCAGTTACGCGGCCACGCGGCTGTAGTCGCGTGCCTGCCTTGCCGCTTCCCATCGGGGTCGCGAAGAATCATGCCATGACTTGCCCCACCTCAGGCCACGCCTCCCTCACTTCCCCTCGGCCTCTTTCTTTCGCGACACATCTCACACAGGTCGGTAGCATTAGGGTTAGGGTTAGGGTTAGGGTTAGGGTTAGGGTTAGGGTTTCATTGGCGAAGTCTTTTCGACGGAGGCAATCGAATGGTACATGATTTTCTGGATGGATTGAAATGGGCTTTAAGCTCGGCACGGGGGGGGGTCCGAGCGAGGGGGTCGGGTACCATGTGGTCGGCCGGCTTTCCGAGTGAGTGACGCACATTCACTGCTATGCAGTGTGTGGTGCGGGGGATTTCTGAAGAATGCATGTCCGGGTTTTCGTCCGAGATGTCTGGTCCGAATGTATTTTGGTACCCCGGACCCGGGTGTACCCGGGACGGTTTGGTCCAGTGCACCTTGTGTGCCGATATGCTCTTGAAGTGGTTTTCTACAAATGTGATGTCACATGCGTGTATGTTTGTTATCTCTTTACCGAATGATTATTCGTTCTCTCTCCTTCTACTTCTGTCTCTTATGGAATTGGATACAAATCCAGTAAGTAATCTAAGTGGGTTTAATGCGGTCTCTGACGCAAAAAACGAAAACAAAAACGTATTCTGACACGAAAATTACAGTACGCACAGCGCCCAGGCAGATCCACAGCTTAAACGTCATCTAGCCGTTTTCAGAAGATTCCGCCACGATCACAAAAGACGATTGTACTTCACAACATTCAGCGCTTAACAATGAGCAACAAGACGGACTATCGCTGCGCTTTCCACCGAGGAGGGCGATGTGGACATCAGTTTCTTTTCGAACAACCGCAAGCACGTCGACTAGAGCCAAGACAGTGAGAGAGGTCTCCGCAAACAAGGGCCATCGATTTCAGTCGGAGACGTATCACCTGAAGAGCTTGTGCGCCTGGCTGAGGCACGTGGAAAGGACAAGCGAATAGGCCATCTCGAACGGTGCCGGTGCGACGGTAGAAGGAAAGGATGTTACGCACAGCATGGTAGAAGCGCAAACCATCTACGCGGACACACGGATCCGCGAATGCATGAACACGGAAAATGCAGACAAACAGGCTATCGAGGCGCTCCGGAGCCTCCGTCAAACAACGGGGGACCCGTTAGAAGGGGCTTTGGAAAAACTGGAGACGGCAATCGAAGCATCACAGTTGACACCGGTCGTGGCGGCGTCGGCGGTAATCCTGCTCGGCCTATCCGGGCCGGAGCTGAAAGAATTGAGCGATAGGGAGCGGATCGCTTTATGGCTCGATATGTTTCTCGAAGAACCCAAGCCGACGCGCCTTTTCCGGTACAACGTGCATGTTGCAAGGGCAATGGGAGCCCAGATGCGTACATGGCGACAAATTATCCAAGAAGTCAGCGAGCCATTGCTTCCACAAACGCCACGCCTGGCGAGATTCACGCGAGACATTCTGGAAACAGCGCAGGCTGCAGTAATGACTAAAAAGGCGGAATTTGAAGGCGGCGCTGGTTACACCAAAAAACCCAAAAGCACGTTCCGGAACTCAAAGGATGATAAATGTGACCCGCTTGAAGGTGGAGCTGCGTATGCGCAAATTGTGGGCACGGACGGGTCACCCATTGGAGCGTTGGACTTGAGCAGCTGGGATGAATTTGCCGCCACTCTTTACGCAAAGTTGGACACCCTCAATGCCAATGATCGTGAGCTTGTTTCTCGGATGATGAAAGAACGCATGCGCGCGCAAACGCGCCAAAGCACTCAATACCGCTCAGACGCCCCCACAAATTACAAGAGTTACCAAGGACGAAATTATTCAAATGGAGGCAGGCGAGGCGGCTACGGCAACGGAGGCGCAGGAAGCAGAGGCCAGACATACCGAGGAGGCGAACCGCAGGAAAATCCAAAAAACTGATGCACGGCGGAACGGCAGCCGTCGTTTTGAGGGAGGAATCCACACACACATCAAAAAATATGTCGAATATTGCCCGCGAATTCGGCAAGGAGGTGTGGGGCGGCGATATGCTCGAGGGAAAAACATCAAACATAGAACTCGACGCAATTTACGAGCAGTACCTCCCACCAAAACGCATCGTTCCGTCGGATACAATGGTGTACTTGGACCGTGATAAAACCCAACAACTTACGAAGATGGTGCGCAAGCACGGCTTTGTTTATTTTCCAATCTTTATTATGAAGCATTGGATAGCGGGCATTTTGGAGCAAGACGACGAGGATGCAACAGGCATTCAGTTATCCCTTTATGATTCCGCACCATCCCCAGTTTTGGAGCAACAACTCAATGAGAACCTCAAAAAGGTTTGGCCGGCTTTGCGTTTGGTGAAACAATTTTCGCCACGTCAGGAACGCTATAGCAATGATTGTGGGTTGTTCATGTCCGCGGCATTTTTCAGTCATTATTTACAATTAATGGTTGATCACCGTCGTGATTTGCCACGGTGTTTGCGACGACTATTTTATGCGGCGTCGCAGTATCACCCGCCTCGTGATTATTTCCTCACGAAAATGAGAAAGGTGCTCACGAACCACCCGGTGTCTAGGAAAGATTTCTTTTACGATGAAATCGCAAAGATGCCATGGAAGCGTGCAAAAATGGATGACGCAGTCCAATCGTCCGGATCACGCGACGCCCTCCACGGAGGCGGTGGTTTAAAGCAGTCGAAAAAGTCTCCGCCGAATCGGAAACGACCAACGACACGCACCACACGAGCGGTCCAGAGCATTCCAAAACCATCTTCGAGACAGAAGAAAAAGGAAACCAGGATGCAGAGGAACGTGGACCGAGCTGCGCGAACGAGGCGCACACCACAGGAGAGAAAATCGACATCGCAGGCGTCGTCCCGAAAACGTCCGGACAGGTCCTCGATGGATGCTCCGCTTCCAAGGCGTAAGGCTGCAAAGAAACGTGGTAGACAAACGTCCGTGGATCCAGTTCAGGTGACAGAAAACACATCACATTCCCCACATGTTAAGCGACCCCTCATCCGATGATGAGGACATGCTGCTGATTGATGCGATCGCGCGTGCCGACGCACGCGCTGCAGCACTACGCGGACAATGTGCCCGTCAATAAAACAACCAGCGTATCAGCACGAGTCGTGGCTCACGAGCCTGAGAGCGCATCGGCGAAAACTCCCGAAAAAGCATCAGAAAATGAGCAGAGGATTGTCCCAGAGAACATCCCAGGGAGTATGCCAGCGAACGCGACCGTGAGTGTAGCTGAAAACGTGCCGGCGAATCCATCACCACCACCTCCACAAGGGAAATGCATCTCCGAGTGGATAGAAGAAACATTCGCAGAGGCAAACAAACACGCCAGGAGGGTATACGAATTTGTTTTGGATCACCTATGGGCTGCGACGGCTCTGGCGAGAGCCGGCGATGGTGTCGCGCGCGGTATGAGCGACACAGCCGTTGGACAGCAGCGTGTGCGACACAAACTGACACCGCTGCAACCCTATAGTGTTCAAGAGATGCTGAAACTTCTCCACAAGAAGATCCACATCGTGGATCCATCACCGACCGATCCGAATGAGGTGATTTTCCGTGAGGAGAACGGAGCCGATGAGGTGTCGATGGACCCTCCGATCGACGAGTTGTATCTCGTTCGAGGGCCCTCGATGTCGGCGTTATCTGACCAGTTTAGAAACTATAAGTTTCTCCTCGGAGCGAGACTCCGTGAGGCACCGGAAGACATGAACGGTGTGCGATACCCGAGCTATTACGTCCTCACAAAAGTGGCGTCGGAAGCGACGGTGGGTGTGTACATTCCCGCCGGGATGACGCATTACCCGACCTCAAAGCCACAGCGTGCGTCACGCCACGCGTCCCGATGCGTGCCTCGTCCAAGAGGTGCGACGCCGGAGACACATCAAGGTCGTTCGGAGGATCCAGCGCCACGTCTGACCAGACGGAAAAGATGGCCAGGTGATGGAGTGAACGTCGATCCGGACATCAACGATGAAGGCGATGAAGGCGAGACATCCAGGATTCCTGGCAACAGGAAAGGTGATGGATACGCCGATGTCGACGCGAACATATCGGAGGAGGCGAAACGAGCACTCGAGGATATCCGTTCAAACCCTTTAAACATGCAGGGCAGGCCTCTTTCGCAAGCAGAGGAAGCAGAGGCCTGCCCGAGAAACTGGTTCCTCTTCAGCGCGAAACCGCCACACGTCTCACAGCTGGCATGGAGTCTTGTGAGGCCGGACACGCGCGCACACCATCTACGATGGCTGACGCGCATAAAATGCATGAATTCAGAGCAGATGCTCATGCGTCTTCCGTCGGCGTGCATCGACCTGATCCTGTCGACCGCTCGGGCACGCAAATGGAAGTGGGCAACGACAGCGAAGGCGTTTGCGGGAGTAGCGGGTGCGCTGCGCGACCTGCCGCTCTATTCCACCCAATCGCGAGGCATTCGCCTCCAGGACGACCCGGAATGGCGAAGCGCTTTTGGCACGGCGCAGCGCTTCATGAAGGAGTCGGTGCCAGACGCGCCTCCTTTCGTATCGCGTATGCAGGTCGAGAAAATCCTCGACCGACTTCGCCTAGGCCATCCTCGGGCTGCACTTTTCTTGGCGATGATGTGGGGATTCGCCGCGCGAGCGTGCGACATATCCACGCTGCGTGTGAAGGACGTGACGGTGTTTCCGACACCCGCGGCGGAGCCGGACCACCACAGCAGGAGAAGAGCGACCACCATCGCAGAGGAGGAGCCGTGCGTGCGAATCACCCTGACGATACGCAAAGGAAAAGGTGCCAAGACGAGGGGTCCATACCCTGTGCCGTCGATGCTGACCAGAGACCTTGCAGCCACGCTGCAAGAGATGATGGCAAAACGGAAACCATCAGAGGAGTTGTTCGCGCCTCACTCGGAGGAGCTGAGGTCGCGGATCGCACACGAGGTGCGGACAGAGATGCGAGGCGCACAGCTGCCCTCGATTCGAAAAGGCGCACTCCGCTGCATGGCGGAAGCGGGTGTCCCGCTGAAGGACTTGATGACGATATCAGGCCACGCCAAACAAGCCACGCTGCTGCGCTACCTTGGGTATGGCCAGCAGCGCTACGGTGGAGGCCGAGACCGCAAGGAAAACGCAGGAAGAGCGCTATTCCAGACCCGCTAGAAGCGGCGACTTCGGTGTTTCGTTTCCGCTCCCAGGAATCGTCATGTGCGAACCTCGCGATTGCACCGCAAGAGGTGTCGGACATGGTGGATCGCATGTCCGGGTTCGTCCGAGTGATGGCGGAAAGGCCGGCGCTGGTAAAGCACTGGCCGCTGCACTTGAAACAAAACACGCCGCTGGACATGGAGGCGGTGCTGATGATGCCGACAAAACGCGCCTCCACAAAGCGTTTTCTTCGCCGGATCCAGTGCTTCCTGGATCCCTGCTTCTATGACGGATTGCGGACCTCGCGGACCATCAAAAAATGCGCCCTGACAGCGGACGAGATCCGCCAGGCAGTCGACATGGGAAAATTCGAGCCGTGTCCTGCCAACGAGTTGGGTACCCAGGCGCAACTGCCTGAGGGAGTGCATGGCGTGAACGTGTTCACGGTGCCCGAGTTGAAGGGCAGACGGCGCCTCATCACGGAGCCGCTGCTGAACCGGGTGATCCCGACACATCACGTGCCACGCGTCCACTACGACACCCGCCTCGGAAGGCGGCAGCGGTTGCGATACGCCCGCTACATGCTGCAGATCGATTTCGAAGCTTATTACGACGCTATCCCGATCGCGGCGACACTCCGCAACAAGTTCGTGTTTCGAGCACGACATGACGGGCGATACTACCGTCTGCGGACGCTTCCGACCGGTGCGCGGTGGAGCGTTGCAGTGGGTCAGGCCGTGACCTGGACGATCGTCGACATCGACACGCCAGTCACCATCACCACCCTCATCGACAACATTCTGATCGCAGCGAAGGAGGGTCAGGAACGTGAGTTCCTGATGGCGGTGCGCGCGGTCGTGGCGCGCATCAAGGCGGCAAACCTCATGACATCACCAAACCGTGACGAGTTGGAGGTGATGTCCGACGAAGCGATCTTGCAGATGGCAGGTGCCAATACGGTGTTTCTCGGTGAGGAATACATGTGGAACGGACATGAACGTCTGATTCGGAACTCGGTCAAGACCGTGGCGAAGATGCAGATTGCGCTGCGGAAAACTTCCACACGATTCGCAGTTTGGCGTCGCTGATCTCGCTGATATTTTTCGCGCTCCACACCACCCAGGTGAACCCGGCTCGCGCCTTCAAGCTGTTGAGAACCTACCGCGGCATATTCCGTCTGACGTTCCGGGGCTTCGACTGGGACGACCCAGTGCCATACATTGACTCGGCGGTTTCGCGCACACTCCAGGAGATTGGCGGAGCACTTGTGCACAACCAGTGGTGGAAAATATCGAATGAGCGTCACCCGTCCTATGACGAGGCGGCCTACGACGCGGTGTGTTTCACCGACGCGTCGCTGGAAGGCTGGGGTGCGGTCCTTCACCTGCGCGAGGCCGGCGCCACGGAAATGTGGACGTATCGACAACGTTGGACCGAGGACCTGGAGCAGCAGCTCTGCGGTGAGGACGGCGAGGCGACCCGCGTGCTGGAAAAACTGCGAAAATACCAGCAACAATGCCATAGGAATCCGGACGGCAAACTAGGAGATCCGGACCTCGAGACGGACCGGTTCCAGGCGAGGTACTCGGCACATGCGGAACCTCGCGCCGCGCAACTGATGCTGCGATACATTGTGGAACACCATCGCGTTCCAGATGGTGCACGCATCGCGCTGGCAACGGATCACCGGGCGATTGTGATTGCACAAAAGCACCTGAACGGTTTCGGTGGCATCGGCAGAGGCTATGCACTGAACAAACTTTTCGAGTACACATATGACCTCTGGTATGACAGAGGCATCGACGTAGTGTTTTCTACGTCGAGGGTGCGCAGAATCCGGCTGACGCCTACTCGCGCCACTTTGGGGTTGACGCGACGGGGTCGCTGGAGGTGGAGCGTGTAGCTCCCATCGGTGTGCCGTTTCTCCGCCAAACGTGGTGCCCGCTATGCGAAGAGCGGCCCCGCGAGGAGGGCGGAGAAGTGTGACGACCAACCCCGCACACACACACACGCACACCATGAGATGAAGAACTTCGAAGGAAGAAAAGATGCAAGAGTGGTTTCTGGCTAACCGCGCGCTATGGGGGGCTTCCCCGGTACCGGTGCCAAGCCACAAGAAAAACACACAACAGAGATGTAGACGACGTGACGTGTCCCACACGCGACTGGACGCGAAGGGTGGACGAACGGAACCCCAGTTACGCGGCCACGCGGCTGTAGTCGCGTGCCTGCCTTGCCGCTTCCCATCGGGGTCGCGAAGAATCATGCCATGACTTGCCCCACCTCAGGCCACGCCTCCCTCACTTCCCCTCGGCCTCTTTCTTTCGCGACACATCTCGCACAGGTCGGTAGCATTTCATTGGCGAAGTCTTTTCGACGGAGGCAATCGAATGGTACATGATTTTCTGGATGGATTGAAATGGGCTTTAAGCTCGGCACGGGGGGTCCGAGCGAGGGGTCGGGTACCATGTGGTCGGCCGGCTTTCCGAGTGAGTGACGCACATTCACTGCTATGCAGTGTGTGGTGCGGGGATTTCTGAAGAATGCATGTCCGGGTTTCGTCCGAGATGTCTGGTCCGAATGTATTTTGGTACCCCGGACCCGGGTGTACCCAGGACGGTTTGGTCCAGTGCACCTTGTGTGCCGATATGCTCTTGAAGTGGTTTTCTACAAATGTGATGTCACATGCGTGTATGTTTGTTATCTCTTTACCGAATGATTATTCGTTCTCTCTCCTTCTACTTCTGTCTCTTATGGAATTGGATACAAATCCAGTAAGTAATCTAAGTGGGTTTAATGCGGTCTCTGACGCAAAAACGCCCACCCACCCAACCCTGAGAACTGGAACTCCTGACGGTGTCTGGTCCACGGTGAAGTGGTTTTCTTAAAGAAATGTTGATTCAGTTTAAGCTGTTCTATGCCACACGATGGCAGATCAGCAAACCAGTTTGTTTTCAAGGTGGTCAAGAATGCCACGCGAGTGTGATTTTATTCCGTATTTTTACATGTGCCCGAGGGGTTTCGACCAGCTCTCTTTTCCCCCGCGCCCGGGTCTTTCCAAGAAAGAGGGCGCGGGTCTGAGTTGAAAGGGTGCGCTTCCGAGATGGTAGGATCGTGGCGGAAAGCTATCCACCCTCATATGCCGATGGCGTTTCAACACCCCGTGGGCTTTAACAAGGGGAACCGTTGATCCCATTAAGGTCATTCTTCTTTAAAAGTTCTTTAGTTTTCCAAGCACCATCTTGCCTTCAATAGTTGATGGCTGGGCATCGCTGGGTGAAGAAATGGTAGCCAGGATGACCTGAAAAATGGAAAAACTATATCTAACGTTTATGATTGATTTCTCTAAAGATTCTCTTGTTTTCAGTTTTCTCTTGACACAGCATGGATTCACGCTGTGTTCGCCATAACCCTCTGACGAACGCCGGCGGGGCGTTTGTCATCCACCCAGTATCTTTTCTTTGTTTTCTGTCACTCTTTGATTTGTTCGATTTCTCTAGTTTAGTAGATTCTCTTGTCTTCATCTTTTGCCCACTGACAACACGAGTGCTCGTTTCGCCTCGGCTTCTTCCTTTTTCCCTCGGGCACCACCGTTTGTTCAGTCGGAGCTGATTTGCCTTTGTAGTTTCATATGTTTTTGGATTCTCTTTCGTGATCCGTTGTTCTTGCATGTCCGTTTGGCATGCACACCTTTTGCGCAAATGAAAGGGCACTCGGTGCTGGGGGCTTCCCCGGTACCGGTGCCAAGCCACAAGAAAAAACACACAACAGAGATGTAGACGACGTGACGTGTCCCACACGCGACTGGACGCGAAGGGTGGACGAACGGAACCCCAGTTACGCGGCCACGCGGCTGTAGTCGCGTGCCTGCCTTGCCGCTTCCCATCGGGGTCGCGAAGAATCATGCCATGACCTGCCCCACCTCAGGCCACGCCTCCCTCACTTCCCCTCGGCCTCTTTCTTTCGCGACACATCTCACACAGGTCGGTAGCATTAGGGTTAGGGTTAGGGTTAGGGTTTCATTGGCGAAGTCTTTTCGACGGAGGCAATCGAATGGTACATGATTTTCTGGAGGGATTGAAAGTCTACACGGGAGGGGGGGTCCGAGCGAGGGGGTCGGGTACCATGTGGTCGGCCGGCTTTCCGAGTGAGCGACGCACATTCACTGCTATGCAGTGTGTGGTGGGGGGGATTTCTGACGAATGCATGTCCGGGTTTCGTCCGAGATGTCTGGTCCGAATGTATTTTGGTACCCCGGACCCGGGTGTACCCGGGACGGTTGGTCCAGTGCACCTTGTGTGCCGATATGCTCCTGAAGTGGTTTTCTACAAATGTGATGTCACATGTATGTGTGTTTGTTATCTCTTTACCGAATGATTATTCGTTCTCTCTCCTTCTACTTCTGTCTCTTATGGAATTGGATACAAATCCAGTAAGTAATCTTAGTGGGTTTAATGCGGTCTCTGACGCAAAAACGAATTCTTACACAAAAATTGAAGCACGCTCAGTTACGCCAACAAAGTTTAAACAGACGCCGTTTATCAGGGAATCTACCAGACGATTTATCAGACAATTTATCAGACGACTCATCAAACATCAACGCAACAATGGAGCCAACCAGACGACTCACAGAGGAGGAGCTTGATGAGAAAATGAAAGTCTATTTTGCAAATCCCGAAACCCGAACCTTAGCCTCAACGATAAAAAAGATGTACCTCGGAGGAAGCATTGATCACAACCAATTTATCGAGTTGTGCATGGGTATGGCCACCGGCTTGCTCGAAGGCAAAGGGGACGGGTCAGCATCTGCCAGATCATATGACAGCAGGGCGACCTTTGAGGAACACCCGCGCAACATCCAGAGGAAATGATGCACGCGCAATCGTTATTTTCCGATAAGGAAATGCGAAAGTATCTATCTACGGAGGATAGAAACAAGAGACTCTTGCAGCGTTTGAGCGAGGTAGCGGACCCAATGGAAGGACTGCAGGCAAGGTTAGAGGCGTCCATCGAAGCAAAACTTCTCACACCGATCATGGCAGCATCCGCGGTAATCCTGCTCGGCCTTGCGGGGCGCTGGGGCTCAGGAGATGAGCGCTTGCAGAGCGGATCACTCTTTGGTACGAATTCTTTGTACATGAGCCAAGCACGTCGCGTTTATATCGTTACAACACGTTTATTACCAGCGCGCTTGAAGGTGACAACATGGAGTGGCGCGAAATACTCTCAAAAGTGGACACCCCTCTACTTCCTGAGACGGCTCGGTTGGCGCGTTTCAACCGGATTGCGCTAGAGGAGGCGCGGAAAGAGGCGGATAACACAGCGACAAATATCCAGGGAGGTGGCGGCCATGAAAAGAAATCGCAAAGATTGTTCAGGCGGGCAAAAGATGACAAACACGACCTGCTCGAGGGCGGGGCGCAATACGCACCCATTTTGGGCCCGGACGGATCACAAACTGGAGCTTTGGACTTGAGCAGCTGGGAAGAATTCGCCGCTACGCTTAACGCAAAGTTGGACGCCCTCAACGCCAATGATCGTGAGCTTGCTTCCCGGATATTGAACGAACGCATGCGCACGCAAACGCGCCAAACAAACCAAAAGAGTTACCAAGGACGAACTTATACAAACGGTGGCAGGCGAAACGGCTACGGCAACGGCGGCGCAGGAGGCAGAGGCCACACATACCGAGGAGGCGAACCGCAGGAAAATCCAAAAAACTGATGCGCGACGGAACGGCAGCCGTCGTTTTGAAGGAGGAATCCACACACACATCAAAAAATATGTCGAATATTGCCCGCGAATTCGGCAAGGAGGTGTGGGGCGGCGATATGCTCGAAGGCAAAACATCAAACATAGAACTCGACGCAATTTACGAGCAGTACCTCCCACCAAAACGTATCGTTCCGTCGGATACAATGGTGTACTTGGACCGTGATAAAACCCAACAACTTACGAAGATGGTGCGCAAGCACGGCTTTGTGTATTTTCCAATCTTTATTATGAAGCATTGGATAGCGGGCATTTTGGAGCAAGACGACGAGGATGCAACAGGCATTCAGTTATCCCTTTATGATTCCGCACCATCCCCAATTTTGGAGCAACAACTCAATGAGAACCTCAAAAAGGTTTGGCCGGCTTTGCGTTTGGTGAAACAATTTTCGCCACGTCAGGAACGCTATAGCAATGATTGTGGGTTGTTCATGTCCGCGGCATTTTTCAGTCATTATTTACAATTAATGGTCGATCACCGGCGTGATTTGCCACGGTGTTTGCGACGACTATTTTTGCGGCGTCGCAGTATCACCCGCCTCGTGATTATTTCCTCACGAAAATGAGAAAGGTGCTCACGAACCACCCGGTATCTAGGAAAGATTTCTTTTACGATGAAATCGCAAAGATGCCATGGAAGCGTGCAAAAATGGATGACGCAGTCCAATCATCCGGATCACACGACGCTCTCCACGGAGGCGGTGGTTTAAAGCAGTCGAAAAAGTCTCCGCCGAATCGGAAACGACCCACGACACGCACCACACGAGCGGTCCAGAGCATTCCAAAACCATCTTCGAGACAGAAGAAAAAGGAAACCAGGATGCAGAGGAACGTGGACCGAGCTGCGCGAACGAGGCGCACACCACAGGAGAGAAAATCGACATCGCAGGCGTCGTCCCGAAAACGTCCGGACAGGTCCTCGATGGATGCTCCGCTTCCAAGACGTAAGGCTGCAAAGAAACGTGGTAGACAAACGTCCGTGGATCCAGTTCGAGTGACGGAAAACACATCACATTCCCCACTGGTAAACGAACCCTCATCCGATGATGAGGACATACTGCTGATTGATGCGATCGCGCGTGCCGACGCACGTGCTGCAGCACTGCAAGGCAATGCACCCGTCAATAAAACAACCAGCGTATCAGCACGAGTCGTGGCTCACGAGCCTGAGAACGCATCGGCGAAAATTCCCGACAAAGAATCAGAAAATGAGCAGAGGATTGTCCCAGAGAACATCCCAGGGAGTATGCCAACGAACGCGACCGTGAGTGTAGCTGAAAACGTGCCGGCGAATCCATCACCACCATCTCCACAAGGGAAATGCATCTCTGAGTGGATAGAAGAAACATTCGCAGAGGCAAACAAACACGCCAGGAAGGTATACGAATTCGTTTTGGATCACCTATGGGCTGCGACGGCTCTGGCGAGAGCCGGTGATGGTGTCGCGCGCGGTATGAGTGACACAGCCGTTGGACAGCAGCGTGTGCGACACAAACTGACACCGCTGCAACCCTATAGTGTTCAAGAGATGCTGAAACTTCTCCACAAGAAGATCCACATCGTGGATCCATCACCGACCGATCCGAATGAGGTGATTTTCCGTGAGGAGAACGGAGCCGATGAGGTGTCGATGGACCCTCCGATCGACGAATTGTATCTCGTTCGAGGGCCCTCGATGTCGGCGTTATCTGACCAGTTTAGAAACTATAAGTTTCTCCTCGGAGCGAGACTCCGTGAGGCACCGGAAGACATGAACGGTGTGCGATACCCGAGCTATTACGTCCTCACAAAGGTGGCGTCGGAGGCGACGGTGGGTGTGTACATTCCCGCCGGGATGACGCATTACCCGACCTCAAAGCCACAGCGTGCGTCACGCCACGCGTCCCGATGCGTGCCTCGCCCAAGAGGTGCGACGCCGGAGACACATCAAGGTCGTTCGGATGATCCAGCGCCACGTCTGACCAGACGGAAAAGATGGCCAGGTGATGGAGTGAACGTCGATCCGGACATCAACGATGAAGGCGATGAAGGCGAGACATCCAGGATTCCTGGCAACAGGAAAGGTGATGGATACGCCGATGTCGACGCAAACATATCGGAGGAGGCGAAACGAGCACTCGAGGATATCCGTTCAAACCCTTTAAACATGCAGGGCAGGCCTCTTTCGCAAGCAGAGGAAGCAGAGGCCTGCCCGAAGCTGGTTCCTCTTCAGCGCGAAACCGCCACACGTCTCACAGCTGGCATGGAGTCTTGTGAGGCCGGACACGCGCGCACACCATCTACGATGGCTGACGCGCATAAAATGCATGAATTCAGAGCAGATGCTCATGCGTCTTCCGTCGGCGTGTATCGACCTGATCTTGTCGACCGCTCGGGCACGCAAATGGAAGTGGGCAACGACAGCGAAGGCGTTTGCGGGAGTAGCGGGTGCGCTGCGCGACCTGCCGCTCTATTCCACCCAGTCGCGAGGCATTCGCCTCCAGGACGACCCGGAATGGCGAAGCGCTTTTGGCACGGCGCAGCGCTTCATGAAGGAGTCGGTGCCAGACGCGCCTCCTTTCGTATCGCGTATGCAGGTCGAGAAAATCCTCGACCGACTTCGCCTAGGCCATCCTCGGGCTGCACTTTTCTTGGCGATGATGTGGGGATTCGCCGCGCGAGCGTGCGACATATCCACGCTTCGGGTGAAGGACGTGACGGTGTTTCCGACACCCGCGGCGGAACCGGACCACCGCGGCAGGAGGAGAGCGACCACCATCGCAGAGGAGGAGCCGTGCGTGCGAATCACCCTGACGATACGCAAAGGAAAAGGTGCCAAGACGAGGGGTCCATACCCTGTGCCGTCGATGCTGACCAGAGACCTTGCAGCCACGCTGCAAGAGATGATGGCAAAACGGAAACCATCAGAGGAGTTGTTCGCGCCTCACTCGGAGGAGCTGAGGTCGCGGATCGCACACGAGGTGCGGACAGAGATGCGAGGCGCACAGCTGCCCTCGATTCGAAAAGGCGCACTCCGCTGCATGGCGGAAGCGGGTGTCCCGCTGAAGGACTTGATGACGATATCAGGCCACGCCAAACAAGCCACGCTGCTGCGCTACCTTGGGTATGGCCAGCAGCGCTGCGGTGGAGGCCGAGACCGCAAGGGAAAACGCAGGAAGAGCGCTGTTTCCAGACCCGCTAGAAGCGGCGACTTCGGTGTTTCGTTTCCGCTCCCAGGAATCGTCATGTGCGAACCTCGCGATTGCACCGCAAGAGGTGTCGGACATGGTGGATCGCATGTCGGGTTCGTCCGAGTGATGGCGGAAAGGCCGGCGCTAGTAAAGCACTGGCCGCTGCGCCTGAAACAAAACACGCCGCTGGATATGGAGGCGGTGCTGATGATGCCGACAAAACGCGCCTCCACAAAGCGTTTTCTTCGCCGGATCCAGTGCTTCCTGGATCCCTGCTTCTATGACGGATTGCGGACCTCGCGGACCATCAAAAAATGCGCCCTGACAGCGGACGAGATCCGCCAGGCAGTCGACATGGGAAAATTCGAGCCGTGTCCTGCCAACGAATTGGGTACCCAGGCGCAACTGCCTGAGGGAGTGCATGGCGTGAACGTGTTCACGGTGCCCGAGTTGAAGGGCAGACGGCGCCTCATCACGGAGCCGCTGCTGAATCGGGTGATCCCGACACATCACGTGCCACGCGTCCACTACGACACTCGCCTTGGAAGGCGGCAGCGGTTGCGATACGCCCGCTACATGATGCAGATCGATTTCGAAGCTTATTACGACGCTATCCCGATCGCGGCGACACTCCGCAACAAGTTCGTTTTTCGAGCACGACATGACGGGCGATACTACCGTCTGCGGACGCTCCCGACCGGTGCGCGGTGGAGCGTTGCAGTGGGTCAGGCCGTGACCTGGACGATCGTCGACATCGACACGCCAGTCACCATCACCACCCTCATCGACAACATTCTGATCGCAGCGAAAGAAGGTGAGGAACGTGAGTTCCTGATGGCGGTGCGCGCGGTCGTGGCGCGCATCAAGGCGGCAAACGCTCATGACATCACCAAACCGTGACGAGTTGGAGGTGATGTCCGACGAGGCGATCTTGCAGATGGCAGGTGCCAATACGGTGTTTCTCGGTGAGGAATACGCGTGGAACGGACATGAACGTCTGATTCGGAACTCGGTCAAGACGCGTGGCGAAGATGCAGATTGCGCTGCGGAAAACTTCCACACGATCCGCAGTTTGGCGTCACTGATCTCGCTGATATTTTCGCACTCCACACCACCCAGGTGAACCCGGCTCGCGCCTTCAAGCTGTTGAGAACCTACCGCGGCATATTCCGTCTGACGTTTCGGGGCTTCGACTGGGACGACCCAGTTCCATACATTGACTCGGCGGTTTCGCGCACACTCCAGGAGATTGGCGGAGCACTTGTGCACAACCAGTGGTGGAAAATATCGAATGAGCGTCACCCGTCCTATGACGAGGCGGCCTACGACGCGGTGTGTTTCACCGACGCGTCGCTGGAAGGCTGGGGTGCGGTCCTTCACCTGCGCGAGGCCGGCGCCACTGAAGTGTGGACGTATCGACAACGTTGGACCGAGGACCTGGAGCAGCAGCTCTGCGGTGAGGACGGCGAGGCGACCCGCGTGCTGGAAAAACTGCGAAAATACCAGCAACAATGCCATAGGAATCCGGACGGCAAACTAGGAGATCCGGACCTCGAGACGGACCGGTTCCAGGCGAGGTACTCGGCACATGCGGAACCTCGCGCAGCGCAACTGATGCTGCGATACATTGTGGAACACCATCGCGTTCCCGATGGTGCACGCATCGCGCTGGCAACGGATCACCGGGCGATTGTGATTGCACAAAAGCACCTGAACGGTTTCGGTGGCATTGGCAGAGGCTATGCACTGAACAAACTTTCGAGTACACATATGACCTCTGGTATGACAGAGGCATCGACGTAGTGTTTTTCTACGTCGAGGGTGCGCAGAATCCGGCTGACGCCTACTCGCGCCACTTTGGGGTTGACGCGACGGGGTCGCTGGAGGTGGAGCGTGTAGCTCCCATCGGTGTGCCGTTTCTCCGTCAAACGTGGTGCCCGCTATGCGAAGAGCGGCCCCGCGAGGAGGGCGGAGAAGTGTGACGACCAACCCCGCACACACACACACGCACACCATGAGATGAAGAACTTCGAAGGAAGAAAAGATGCAAGAGTGGTTTCTGGCTAACCGCGCGCTATGGGGAGCTTCCCCGGTACCGGTGCCAAGCCACAAGAAAAAACACACAACAGAGATGTAGACGACGTGACGTGTCCCACACGCGACTGGACGCGAAGGGTGGACGAACGGAACCCCAGTTACGCGGCCACGCGGCTGTAGTCGCGTGCCTGCCTTGCCGCTTCCCATCGGGGTCGCGAAGAATCATGCCATGACCTGCCCCACCTCAGGCCACGCCTCCCTCCACTTCCCCTCGGCCTCCTTCTTTCGCGACACATCTCACACAGGTCGGTAGCATTTCATTGGCGAAGTCTTTTCGACGGAGGCAATCGAATGGTACATGATTTTCTGGAGGGATTGAAAGTCTACACGGGAGGGGGTCCGAGCGAGGGGTCGGGTACCATGTGGTCGGCCGGCTTTCCAGTGAGCGACGCACATTCACTGCTATGCAGTGTGTGGTGCGGGGATTTCTGACGAATGCATGTCCGGGTTTCGTCCGAGATGTCTGGTCCGAATGTATTTTGGTACCCCGGACCCAGGTGTACCCAGGACGGTTGGTCCAGTGCACCTTGTGTGCCGATATGCTCCTGAAGTGGTTTTCTACAAATGTGATGTCACATGTATGTGTGTTTGTTATCTCTTTACCGAATGATTATTCGTTCTCTCTCCTTCTACTTCTGTCTCTTATGGAATTGGATACAAATCCAGTAAGTAATCTTAGTGGGTTTAATGCGGTCTCTGACGCAAAAACGCCCACCCACCCAACCCTGAGAACCGGAACTCCTGACGGTGTGCTGGTCCACGGTGAAGTGGTTTTCAGAATGTTGATTCAGTTTAAGCTGTTCCATGCCACACGATGGCAGATCAGCAAAGCAGTTTGTTTTCAAGGCGGTCAAGAATGCCACGCGACTGTGATTCGTATCCAGTGTTTTGCAGGTTCAATGTTTTTGCAGGTGCCCGAGAGGTTTTTCGACCAGCTCTCTTTCACCCGCGCCCCGGGTTTCCAAGAAAGAGAGCGGGTGTCTAAGTTGAAAGGGTGCGCTTCCTCTGTTGTAAAACCTTTCCGGAAAGCTAACCACCCTCATATGCCAATGGCGTTTCAACACCCGTGGGCTTTAACAAAGGGGAACCGTTGATTGATTTGTTCCCTCCGTAATGACATCCCTTTCAGATTCTTTACTTTTCAGCATTTTCTTCCTTTCAATAGTTAGTGGCTGGGCATCGCTGGGTGAAGAAATGGTAGCCAGGATGACCTCAAAAATGGAAAAACTATCTCTAACGTTTATGATTGATTTCTCTAAAGATTCTCTTGTTTTCAGTTTTCTCTTGACACAGCATGGATTCACGCTGTGTTCGCCATAACCCTCTGACGAACGCCGGCGGGGCGTTGTCATCCACCAGTATCTTTTCTTTGTTTTCTGTCACTCTTTGATTTGTTCGATTTCTCTAGTTTAGTAGATTCTCTTGTCTTCATCTTTTTGCCCACTGACAACACGAGTGCTCGTTTCGCCTCGGCTTCTTCCTTTTTCCCTCGGGCACCACCGTTTGTTCAGTCGGAGCTGATTTGCCTTTGTAGTTTCATATGTTTTCAGATTTTCTTTCGTGATCCGTTGTTCTTGCATGTCCGTTTGGCATGCACACCTTTGGCACAAATGAAGGGGCACTCGGTGCTGGGGGCTTCCCCGGTACCGGTGCCAAGCCACAGAAAAACACACAACAGAGATGTAGACGACGTGACGTGTCCCACACGCGACTGGACGCGAAGGGTGGACGAACGGAACCCCAGTTACGCGGCCACGCGGCTGTAGTCGCGTGCCTGCCTTGCCGCTTCCCATCGGGGTCGCGAAGAATCATGCCATGACCTGCCCCACCTCAGGCCACGCCTCCCTCCACTTCCCTCGGCCTCCTTCTTTCGCGACACATCTCCCTACAAGTCAGTATTGGTGTAAGTGTAAAGATTAAATTTAGAATTAAAATTTAAAATTGAGTAAATTAAATTAAATTAAAATTAAGGTAGAATTAGAGTTAAAATCATAAGTTAAATCATAAATTAAAATCATAAGGTAAAAGTCATAAGGTTAAAGTCATGAGTTAAGTGTAGGAATTACATAAGGTAAAGTGCATGAAGTTAAGTCAAATTAAAGATTAAAGTCAGTGAGGTTAAAGTCATAAAGTTTAAAATTATGAGGTCAGTGTAAATTAAAATTAAAATTAAGTCAAATTAAGGTAATTCAAATTAAAATTAGAAGTCAAATTAAAGTTAAAATTAAATTAAAGTCAAAATTAAATTGGTTAAAGTCAGGTTGGAATTAAGTCAAAATTAGAATTGGAATGTTAAATTAAATTAAAATTGAGTTAAAGTTAAATTAAAATTAAGTCTAAGTTCAAATTTAAAATTGAAATTAAAATTAAAATTAAAATTAAAATTAAAATTAAGTCAAATTAAATTAAAATTAAGTTAAAATTAAAATTAAAATTAAAATTAAAATTAAAATTAAAATTAAGTGAGAATTAAAATTAAAATTAAAATTAAAATTAAAATTAAAATTAAAATTAAAATTAAAATTAAGAATTAAAATTAAGAATTAAAATTAAAATTAAAATTAAGTAAAATTAAAATTAAAATTAGGATTAAAAGTTAGAAATTAAAAATTAAGATTAAAATTAAAATTAAGTCAAGTTAAAATTAAAATTAAAATTAAAATTAAGTCAAATTAAAATTAAAATTAAAGTTAAGTTAAAATTAAAATTAAGATTAAAGTTAAATTAAAGTTAAAATTAAAATTAAAAATTAAAATTAGAAAATTAAGAATTAAAATTAAAATTAAAATTAAGTCAAATTAAAATTAAGAATTAAAATTAAAATTAAATTAAGATTAAAATTAAAATTAAAGATTAAAGATTAAGGTAGAAAATTAAAGTTGGAAGTTAAAATTAGGTTAAAGTTAGGAGTTAAGGTTAAAGTTAAAGTTAGGGCAAGAATTTAGAGTTAGAATTAAAGATTAAAGTTAGGAGTCAGGAGTTAGGGTTAGGGTTAGGAGTTAGGAGTTGGGGTTAGGAGTTAGGGTGGGGTTAGGGTTGGGGTTAGGGTTAGGAGTTAGGGTTAGGGTTAGGGTTAGGGTTAGGGTTGGGTTAGGGTTAGGGTTAGGAGTTAGGGTTAGGGTTAGGAGTTAGGGTTAGGGTTAGGGTTAGGGTTGAGGGTTAGGAGTTAGGGTTAGGGTAGGGTTGAGGGTTAGGGTTAGGAGTTGAGGGTTAGGGTTAGGGTTAGGGTTAGGGTTAAGGTTAGGAGTTAGGAGTTAGGGTTAGGAGTTAGGATTAGGATTTGAAATTAAGGTGGGTAGTTTGAAATTAGGAGTCAAATTTAGGTAAAATTAAAAGTCAAAATTAAAATTAAGTCAGAAATTAAATTAAATTAAAATTAAAATTAAAATTAAATTAAAATTAAAATTAAAATTAAAATTAAGATTAAAATTGGAATTAAAAATTAAAAGGTTGATTAAGGTCAAAGATTAAAATTTAAAATTTGGAATTGAAATTAAAATT
>NW_027150709.1:0-860 GCF_017918235.1 Porcisia hertigi
TGAAATCACACACATGCACATTAACGGGAATACGGATGACATCACACACATGCACATTAACGGGAATACGGATGACATCACACACATGCACATTAACGGGAATACGGATGACATCACACACATGCACATTAACGGGAATACGGATGACATCACACACATGCACATTAACGGGAATACGGATGACATCACACACATGCACATTAACGGGAATACGGATGACATCACACACATGCACATTAACGGGAATACGGATGACATCACACACATGCACATTAACGGGAATACGGATGACATCACACATGCACATTAACGGGAATACGGATGACATCACACACACATTAATGGGAATACGGATGAAATCATACACAAAATACACACGAAACGATGGGAAAGCGGATGAAAGCACACAAAATACACATGCATTAATGGGAATACAGAGGAAATCGACACACGAAATACACACTGCAATGATGGGAATACGGAGGAAATCACACACAAAATACACACGAACAGATGGGAAAGCGGATGAAATCACACGCAAAATACACGCGCATTAGATGGTAAGACGGATGAAATCACACGCAAAATAGACACGCATTAATGGGAATACGGATGAAATCACACGCAAAATACACACGCAATGATGGGAATACGGAGGAAATCACACACAAAATACACACGCAAAGATGGGAATACGGATGAAATCCCACACAAAATACACACGCATTAATGGGAATACGGATGAAATCCCACACAAAATACACACGGAATGATGGGAATACGGAGGAAATCACACACAAAATACACACGCATTAATGGGAATACGGAGGAAATCACACACAAAATACACACGCAATGAT
>NW_027150710.1:0-50829 GCF_017918235.1 Porcisia hertigi
GATGGGAATATGGATGAAATCACACGCAAAATACACACGAAATGATGGGAATATGGATGAAATCACACGCAAAATACACACGAAATGATGGGAATATGGATGAAATCACACGCAAAATACACACGAAATGATGGGAATACGGATGAAATCACACGCAAAATACACACGCAATGATGGGAATATGGATGAAATCACACGCAAAATACACACGAAATGATGGGAATACGGATGAAATCACACACATGCACATTAACGGGAATACGGATGAAATCACACACATGCACATTAACGGGAATACGGATGAAATCACACACATGCACATTAACGGGAATACGGATGAAATCACACACATGCACATTAATGGGAATACGGATGAAATCACACACATGCACATTAACGGGAATACGGATGAAATCACACACATGCACATTAACGGGAATACGGATGAAATCACACACATGCACATTAACGGGAATACGGATGAAATCACACACATGCACATTAACGGGAATACGGATGAAATCACACACATGCACATTAACGGGAATACGGATGAAATCACACACATGCACATTAACGGGAATACGGATGAAATCACACACATGCACATTAACGGGAATACGGATGAAATCACACACATGCACATTAACGGGAATACGGATGAAATCACACACATGCACATTAACGGGAATACGGATGAAATCACACACATGCACATTAACGGGAATACGGATGAAATCACACACATGCACATTAACGGGAATACGGATGAAATCACACACATGCACATTAACGGGAATACGGATGAAATCACACACATGCACATTAACGGGAATACGGATGAAATCACACACATGCACATTAACGGGAATACGGATGAAATCACACACATGCACATTAACGGGAATACGGATGAAATCACACACATGCACATTAACGGGAATACGGATGAAATCACACACATGCACATTAACGGGAATACGGATGAAATCACACACATGCACATTAACGGGAATACGGATGAAATCACACACATGCACATTAACGGGAATACGGATGAAATCACACACATGCACATTAACGGGAATACGGATGAAATCACACACATGCACATTAACGGGAATACGGATGAAATCACACACATGCACATTAACGGGAATACGGATGAAATCACACACATGCACATTAACGGGAATACGGATGAAATCACACACATGCACATTAACGGGAATACGGATGAAATCACACACATGCACATTAACGGGAATACGGATGAAATCACACACATGCACATTAACGGGAATACGGATGAAATCACACACATGCACATTAACGGGAATACGGATGAAATCACACACATGCACATTAACGGGAATACGGATGAAATCACACACATGCACATTAACGGGAATACGGATGAAATCACACACATGCACATTAACGGGAATACGGATGAAATCACACACATGCACATTAACGGGAATACGGATGAAATCACACACATGCACATTAACGGGAATACGGATGAAATCACACACATGCACATTAACGGGAATACGGATGAAATCACACACATGCACATTAACGGGAATACGGATGAAATCACACACATGCACATTAATGGGAATACGGATGAAATCACACACATGCACATTAACGGGAATACGGATGAAATCACACACATGCACATTAACGGGAATACGGATGAAATCACACACGCACACCTTTGTTGGACTGTACAGGTGAGAATATATACATCGAGGGAACTGTACAGGTGAGAATTTATACATCGAGGGGGACTGTACAGATGAGAATATATACATCGAGGGAACTGTACAGGTGAATATATATGCAATGGTGGTACTGTACAGGTGAATATATATGCAATGGTGGTACTGTACAGGTGAATATATATACAATGGTGGTACTGTACAGGTGAATATATATACAATGGTGATACTGTACAGATGAATATATATACAATGGTGGTACTGTACAGGTGAATATATATACAATGGTGGTACTGTACAGATGAATATATATACAATGGTGATACTGTACAGGTGAATATATATACAATGGTGGTACTGTACAGGTGAATATATATACAATGGTGGTACTGTACAGGTGAATATATATGCAATGGTGATACTGTACAGGTGAATATATATATACAATGGTGGTACTGTACAGATGAATATATATACAATGGTGATACTGTACAGATGAATATATATACAATGGTGATACTGTACAGATGAATATATATACAATGGTGGTACTGTACAGGTGAATATATATACAATGGTGATACTGTACAGGTGAATATATATACAATGGTGGTACTGTACAGATGAATATATATACAATGGTGATACTGTACAGGTGAATATATATACAATGGTGATACTGTACAGATGAATATATATACAATGGTGATACTGTACAGGTGAATATATATACAATGGTGATACTGTACAGGTGAATATATATGCAATGGTGATACTGTACAGATGAATATATATACAATGGTGGTACTGTACAGGTGAATATATATACAATGGTGGTACTGTACAGGTGAATATATATACAATGGTGGTACTGTACAGGTGAATATATATACAATGGTGGTACTGTACAGGTGAATATATATGCAATGGTGATACTGTACAGGTGAATATATATACAATGGTGGTACTGTACAGGTGAATATATATACAATGGTGGTACTGTACAGGTGAATATATATACAATGGTGGTACTGTACAGGTGAATATATATGCAATGGTGATGCTGCACAGATGAATATATATGCAATGGTGATACTGTACAGGTGAATATATATACAATGGTGATACTGTACAGGTGAATATATATACAATGGTGGTACTGTACAGGTGAATATATATGCAATGGTGGTACTGTACAGGTGAATATATATACAATGGTGGTACTGTACAGGTGAATATATATGCAATTGTGATACTGTACAGGTGAATATATATACAATGGTGGTACTGTACAGGTGAATATATATGCAATTGTGATACTGTACAGGTGAATATATATACAATGGTGGTACTGTACAGGTGAATATATATACAATGGTGGTACTGTACAGATGAATATATATACAATGGTGGTGCTGTACAGATGAATATATATACAATGGTGGTGCTGTACAGATGAATATATATACAATGGTGGTACTGTACAGGTGAATATATATACAATGGTGGTACTGTACAGGTGAATATATATACAATGGTGATACTGTACAGGTGAATATATATACAATGGTGATACTGTACAGATGAATATATATACAATGGTGATACTGTACAGGTGAATATATATACAATGGTGATACTGTACAGATGAATATATATACAATGGTGGTACTGTACAGGTGAATATATATGCAATGGTGGTACTGTACAGATGAATATATATACAATGGTGATACTGTACAGGTGAATATATATACAATGGTGATACTGTACAGGTGAATATATATACAATGGTGGTACTGTACAGATGAATATATATGCAATGGTGATACTGTACAGGTGAATATATATACAATGGTGGTACTGTACAGGTGAATATATATACAATGGTGGTACTGTACAGGTGAATATATATACAATGGTGGTACTGTACAGATGAATATATATACAATGGTGGTGCTGTACAGATGAATATATATACAATGGTGATACTGTACAGGTGAATATATATACAATGGTGGTACTGTACAGGTGAATATATATACAATGGTGATACTGTACAGGTGAATATATATACAATGGTGGTACTGTACAGGTGAATATATATACAATGGTGGTACTGTACAGATGAATATATATACAATGGTGGTACTGTACAGGTGAATATATATACAATGGTGGTACTGTACAGATGAATATATATACAATGGTGGTACTGTACAGGTGAATATATATGCAATGGTGGTACTGTACAGATGAATATATATACAATGGTGGTACTGTACAGGTGAATATATATACAATGGTGGTACTGTACAGGTGAATATATATGCAATGGTGATACTGTACAGGTGAATATATATACAATGGTGGTACTGTACAGATGAATATATATACAATGGTGGTACTGTACAGGTGAATATATATACAATGGTGATACTGTACAGGTGAATATATATACAATGGTGGTACTGTACAGGTGAATATATATGCAATGGTGATACTGTACAGGTGAATATATATACAATGGTGGTACTGTACAGGTGAATATATATACAATGGTGGTACTGTACAGGTGAATATATATACAATGGTGGTACTGTACAGGTGAATATATATGCAATGGTGATACTGTACAGGTGAATATATATGCAATGGTGGTACTGTACAGGTGAATATATATACAATGGTGGTACTGTACAGGTGAATATATATACAATGGTGGTACTGTACAGGTGAATATATATGCAATGGTGGTACTGTACAGGTGAATATATATGCAATGGTGGTACTGTACAGGTGAATATATATACAATGGTGGTACTGTACAGATGAATATATATACAATGGTGGTACTGTACAGGTGAATATATATACAATGGTGGTACTGTACAGATGAATATATATACAATGGTGATACTGTACAGGTGAATATATATACAATGGTGGTACTGTACAGGTGAATATATATGCAATGGTGGTACTGTACAGATGAATATATATACAATGGTGGTACTGTACAGGTGAATATATATGCAATGGTGGTACTGTACAGGTGAATATATATACAATGGTGGTACTGTACAGGTGAATATATATGCAATGGTGGTACTGTACAGGTGAATATATATGCAATGGTGGTACTGTACAGGTGAATATATATACAATGGTGGTACTGTACAGGTGAATATATATGCAATGGTGGTACTGTACAGGTGAATATATATGCAATGGTGGTACTGTACAGGTGAATATATATGCAATGGTGGTACTGTACAGGTGAATATATATACAATGGTGGTACTGTACAGGTGAATATATATGCAATGGTGGTACTGTACAGATGAATATATATGCAATGGTGGTACTGTACAGGTGAATATATATGCAATGGTGGTACTGTACAGGTGAATATATATACAATGGTGGTACTGTACAGGTGAATATATATACAATGGTGGTACTGTACAGATGAATATATATACAATGGTGGTACTGTACAGGTGAATATATATACAATGGTGATACTGTACAGGTGAATATATATACAATGGTGGTACTGTACAGATGAATATATATACAATGGTGGTACTGTACAGGTGAATATATATGCAATGGTGGTACTGTACAGGTGAATATATATACAATGGTGGTACTGTACAGATGAATATATATGCAATGGTGGTACTGTACAGGTGAATATATATGCAATGGTGGTACTGTACAGGTGAATATATATACAATGGTGGTACTGTACAGGTGAATATATATGCAATGGTGGTACTGTACAGGTGAATATATATGCAATGGTGGTACTGTACAGGTGAATATATATGCAATGGTGGTACTGTACAGGTGAATATATATACAATGGTGGTACTGTACAGGTGAATATATATACAATGGTGGTACTGTACAGGTGAATATATATGCAATGGTGGTACTGTACAGGTGAATATATATGCAATGGTGGTACTGTACAGGTGAATATATATGCAATGGTGGTACTGTACAGGTGAATATATATGCAATGGTGGTACTGTACAGGTGAATATATATGCAATGGTGATACTGTACAGGTGAATATATATACAATGGTGGTACTGTACAGGTGAATATATATACAATGGTGGTACTGTACAGATGAATATATATACAATGGTGGTACTGTACAGGTGAATATATATACAATGGTGGTACTGTACAGGTGAATATATATACAATGGTGGTACTGTACAGATGAATATATATACAATGGTGGTACTGTACAGGTGAATATATATGCAATGGTGGTACTGTACAGGTGAATATATATACAATGGTGGTACTGTACAGATGAATATATATGCAATGGTGATACTGTACAGGTGAATATATATGCAATGGTGGTACTGTACAGGTGAATATATATACAATGGTGGTACTGTACAGATGAATATATATGCAATGGTGGTACTGTACAGGTGAATATATATGCAATGGTGGTACTGTACAGGTGAATATATATACAATGGTGGTACTGTACAGGTGAATATATATACAATGGTGGTACTGTACAGATGAATATATATGCAATGGTGGTACTGTACAGGTGAATATATATACAATGGTGGTACTGTACAGGTGAATATATATACAATGGTGGTACTGTACAGATGAATATATATACAATGGTGGTACTGTACAGGTGAATATATATACAATGGTGGTACTGTACAGGTGAATATATATACAATGGTGGTACTGTACAGGTGAATATATATACAATGGTGGTACTGTACAGGTGAATATATATACAATGGTGGTACTGTACAGATGAATATATATACAATGGTGGTACTGTACAGGTGAATATATATGCAATGGTGATACTGTACAGGTGAATATATATGCAATGGTGGTACTGTACAGGTGAATATATATGCAATGGTGGTACTGTACAGGTGAATATATATACAATGGTGGTACTGTACAGGTGAATATATATACAATGGTGATACTGTACAGGTGAATATATATGCAATGGTGGTACTGTACAGGTGAATATATATGCAATGGTGGTACTGTACAGGTGAATATATATGCAATGGTGGTACTGTACAGGTGAATATATATACAATGGTGGTACTGTACAGATGAATATATATACAATGGTGGTACTGTACAGGTGAATATATATACAATGGTGGTACTGTACAGATGAATATATATGCAATGGTGGTACTGTACAGGTGAATATATATACAATGGTGGTACTGTACAGGTGAATATATATGCAATGGTGATACTGTACAGGTGAATATATATACAATGGTGGTACTGTACAGATGAATATATATGCAATGGTGGTACTGTACAGGTGAATATATATACAATGGTGGTACTGTACAGGTGAATATATATACAATGGTGGTACTGTACAGGTGAATATATATACAATGGTGGTACTGTACAGGTGAATATATATACAATGGTGGTACTGTACAGGTGAATATATATGCAATGGTGGTACTGTACAGGTGAATATATATGCAATGGTGGTACTGTACAGGTGAATATATATACAATGGTGGTACTGTACAGATGAATATATATGCAATGGTGGTACTGTACAGGTGAATATATATACAATGGTGGTGCTGTACAGGTGAATATATATGCAATGGTGATACTGTACAGGTGAATATATATGCAATGGTGGTACTGTACAGGTGAATATATATGCAATGGTGATACTGTACAGGTGAATATATATGCAATGGTGGTACTGTACAGGTGAATATATATGCAATGGTGATACTGTACAGGTGAATATATATACAATGGTGGTACTGTACAGATGAATATATATACAATGGTGATACTGTACAGATGAATATATATACAATGGTGATACTGTACAGGTGAATATATATACAATGGTGATACTGTACAGGTGAATATATATGCAATGGTGGTACTGTACAGGTGAATATATATGCAATGGTGGTACTGTACAGGTGAATATATATACAATGGTGGTACTGTACAGGTGAATATATATACAATGGTGGTACTGTACAGGTGAATATATATGCAATGGTGATACTGTACAGGTGAATATATATGCAATGGTGGTACTGTACAGGTGAATATATATGCAATGGTGATACTGTACAGGTGAATATATATACAATGGTGGTACTGTACAGATGAATATATATACAATGGTGGTACTGTACAGGTGAATATATATACAATGGTGGTACTGTACAGATGAATATATATGCAATGGTGATACTGTACAGGTGAATATATATACAATGGTGGTGCTGTACAGGTGAATATATATGCAATGGTGATACTGTACAGGTGAATATATATACAATGGTGGTGCTGTACAGGTGAATATATATACAATGGTGGTACTGTACAGATGAATATATATGCAATGGTGGTACTGTACAGGTGAATATATATGCAATGGTGGTACTGTACAGGTGAATATATATGCAATGGTGGTACTGTACAGGTGAATATATATACAATGGTGGTACTGTACAGGTGAATATATATACAATGGTGGTACTGTACAGGTGAATATATATACAATGGTGGTACTGTACAGGTGAATATATATACAATGGTGGTACTGTACAGATGAATATATATGCAATGGTGGTACTGTACAGGTGAATATATATGCAATGGTGGTACTGTACAGGTGAATATATATACAATGGTGGTACTGTACAGGTGAATATATATGCAATGGTGGTACTGTACAGGTGAATATATATACAATGGTGGTACTGTACAGGTGAATATATATACAATGGTGGTACTGTACAGGTGAATATATATGCAATGGTGGTACTGTACAGGTGAATATATATACAATGGTGGTACTGTACAGGTGAATATATATACAATGGTGGTACTGTACAGATGAATATATATGCAATGGTGATACTGTACAGGTGAATATATATACAATGGTGGTGCTGCACAGATGAATATATATACAATGGTGGTACTGTACAGGTGAATATATATACAATGGTGGTACTGTACAGATGAATATATATGCAATGGTGATACTGTACAGGTGAATATATATACAATGGTGGTGCTGCACAGATGAATATATATACAATGGTGGTACTGTACAGATGAATATATATACAATGGTGGTACTGTACAGGTGAATATATATACAATGGTGATACTGTACAGATGAATATATATGCAATGGTGATACTGTACAGGTGAATATATATACAATGGTGGTACTGTACAGGTGAATATATATACAATGGTGGTACTGTACAGGTGAATATATATACAATGGTGGTACTGTACAGGTGAATATATATACAATGGTGGTACTGTACAGATGAATATATATGCAATGGTGATACTGTACAGGTGAATATATATACAATGGTGGTGCTGTACAGATGAATATATATGCAATGGTGATACTGTACAGGTGAATATATATACAATGGTGGTACTGTACAGATGAATATATATGCAATGGTGATACTGTACAGATGAATATATATGCAATGGTGATACTGTACAGGTGAATATATATACAATGGTGGTGCTGTACAGGTGAATATATATACAATGGTGGTACTGTACAGATGAATATATATACAATGGTGGTACTGTACAGGTGAATATATATACAATGGTGGTACTGTACAGGTGAATATATATACAATGGTGGTACTGTACAGATGAATATATATACAATGGTGGTGCTGTACAGATGAATATATATGCAATGGTGATACTGTACAGATGAATATATATACAATGGTGATACTGTACAGGTGAATATATATACAATGGTGGTACTGTACAGGTGAATATATATGCAATGGTGGTACTGTACAGGTGAATATATATACAATGGTGGTACTGTACAGGTGAATATATATACAATGGTGGTACTGTACAGATGAATATATATATAATGGTGGTACTGTACAGATGAATATATATACAATGGTGGTACTGTACAGATGAATATATATGCAATGGTGGTACTGTACAGGTGAATATATATGCAATGGTGATACTGTACAGGTGAATATATATGCAATGGTGGTACTGTACAGGTGAATATATATACAATGGTGATACTGTACAGATGAATATATATGCAATGGTGGTACTGTACAGGTGAATATATATACAATGGTGGTACTGTACAGGTGAATATATATACAATGGTGGTGCTGTACAGATGAATATATATACAATGGTGGTACTGTACAGGTGAATATATATACAATGGTGGTACTGTACAGGTGAATATATATACAATGGTGGTACTGTACAGATGAATATATATGCAATGGTGGTACTGTACAGGTGAATATATATACAATGGTGGTACTGTACAGGTGAATATATATACAATGGTGGTGCTGTACAGATGAATATATATACAATGGTGATACTGTACAGGTGAATATATATACAATGGTGGTACTGTACAGGTGAATATATATACAATGGTGGTACTGTACAGATGAATATATATGCAATGGTGATACTGTACAGGTGAATATATATGCAATGGTGGTACTGTACAGATGAATATATATACAATGGTGGTACTGTACAGGTGAATATATATACAATGGTGGTACTGTACAGGTGAATATATATACAATGGTGGTACTGTACAGATGAATATATATACAATGGTGGTGCTGTACAGATGAATATATATGCAATGGTGATACTGTACAGGTGAATATATATACAATGGTGATACTGTACAGGTGAATATATATACAATGGTGGTACTGTACAGGTGAATATATATGCAATGGTGGTACTGTACAGGTGAATATATATACAATGGTGGTACTGTGCAGGTGAATATATATACAATGGTGGTACTGTACAGATGAATATATATATAATGGTGGTACTGTACAGATGAATATATATGCAATGGTGGTACTGTACAGGTGAATATATATGCAATGGTGATACTGTACAGGTGAATATATATGCAATGGTGGTACTGTACAGGTGAATATATATACAATGGTGATACTGTACAGATGAAATCACACACAAAATACACACGCAATGATGGGAGTACGGATGAAAGCACACACAAAATACACACGCAATGATGGGAGTACGGATGAAAGCACACACACAATACACACGCAATGATGGGAGTACGGATGAAAGCACACACAAAATACACACGCAATGATGGGAGTACGGATGAAAGCACACACAAAATACACACGAAATGATGGGAGTACGGATGAAATCACACACAAAATACACACGCAATGATGGGAGTACGGATGAAATCACACACAAAATACACACGCAATGATGGGAGTACGGATGAAATCACACACAAAATACACACGCAATGATGGGAGTACGGATGAAAGCACACACAAAATACACACGCAATGATGGGAGTACGGATGAAATCACACACAAAATACACACGAAATGATGGGAGTACGGATGAAATCACACACAAAATACACACGCAATGATGGGAGTACGGATGAAATCACACACAAAATACACACGCAATGATGGGAGTACGGATGAAAGCACACACAAAATACACACGCAATGATGGGAGTACGGATGAAATCACACACAAAATACACACGCAATGATGGGAGTACGGATGAAAGCACACACAAAATACACACGCAATGATGGGAGTACGGATGAAATCACACACAAAATACACACGAAATGATGGGAGTACGGATGAAATCACACACAAAATACACACGCAATGATGGGAGTACGGATGAAATCACACACAAAATACACACGAAATGATGGGAGTACGGATGAAATCACACACAAAATACACACGCAATGATGGGAGTACGGATGAAATCACACACAAAATACACACGCAATGATGGGAGTACGGATGAAATCACACACAAAATACACACGCAATGATGGGAGTACGGATGAAATCACACACAAAATACACACGCAATGATGGGAGTACGGATGAAATCACACACAAAATACACACGCAATGATGGGAGTACGGATGAAAGCACACACAAAATACACACGCAATGATGGGAGTACGGATGAAAGCACACACAAAATACACACGCAATGATGGGAGTACGGATGAAAGCACACACAAAATACACACGCAATGATGGGAGTACGGATGAAAGCACACACAAAATACACACGCAATGATGGGAGTACGGATGAAATCACACACAAAATACACACGCAATGATGGGAGTACGGATGAAAGCACACACAAAATACACACGCAATGATGGGAGTACGGATGAAATCACACACAAAATACACACGCAATGATGGGAGTACGGATGAAATCACACACAAAATACACACGCAATGATGGGAATACGGATGAAATCACACACAAAATACACACGCAATGATGGGAGTACGGATGAAAGCACACACAAAATACACACGCAATGATGGGAGTACGGATGAAAGCACACACAAAATACACACGAAATGATGGGAGTACGGATGAAATCACACACAAAATACACACGCAATGATGGGAGTACGGATGAAATCACACACAAAATACACACGCAATGATGGGAGTACGGATGAAAGCACACACAAAATACACACGCAATGATGGGAGTACGGATGAAATCACACACAAAATACACACGCAATGATGGGAGTACGGATGAAAGCACACACAAAATACACACGAAATGATGGGAGTACGGATGAAATCACACACAAAATACACACGCAATGATGGGAGTACGGATGAAATCACACACAAAATACACACGCAATGATGGGAGTACGGATGAAAGCACACACAAAATACACACGAAATGATGGGAGTACGGATGAAATCACACACAAAATACACACGCAATGATGGGAGTACGGATGAAAGCACACACAAAATACACACGAAATGATGGGAGTACGGATGAAATCACACACAAAATACACACGCAATGATGGGAGTACGGATGAAAGCACACACAAAATACACACGCAATGATGGGAGTACGGATGAAAGCACACACAAAATACACACGCAATGATGGGAGTACGGATGAAATCACACACAAAATACACACGCAATGATGGGAATATGGATGAAATCACACGCAAAATACACACGAAATGATGGGAATATGGATGAAATCACACGCAAAATACACACGAAATGATGGGAATATGGATGAAATCACACGCAAAATACACACGAAATGATGGGAATATGGATGAAATCACACGCAAAATACACACGAAATGATGGGAATATGGATGAAATCACACGCAAAATACACACGAAATGATGGGAATATGGATGAAATCACACGCAAAATACACACGAAATGATGGGAATATGGATGAAATCACACGCAAAATACACACGAAATGATGGGAATATGGATGAAATCACACGCAAAATACACACGAAATGATGGGAATACGGATGAAATCACACGCAAAATACACACGAAATGATGGGAATACGGATGAAATCACACACAAAATACACACGCAATGATGGGAATACGGATGAAATCACACACAAAATACACACGCAATGATGGGAGTACGGATGAAAGCACACACAAAATACACACGCAATGATGGGAGTACGGATGAAATCACACACAAAATACACACGCAATGATGGGAGTACGGATGAAATCACACACAAAATACACACGCAATGATGGGAGTACGGATGAAATCACACACAAAATACACACGCAATGATGGGAGTACGGATGAAAGCACACACAAAATACACACGAAATGATGGGAGTACGGATGAAATCACACACAAAATACACACGCAATGATGGGAGTACGGATGAAAGCACACACAAAATACACACGAAATGATGGGAGTACGGATGAAATCACACACAAAATACACACGCAATGATGGGAGTACGGATGAAATCACACACAAAATACACACGAAATGATGGGAGTACGGATGAAATCACACACAAAATACACACGCAATGATGGGAGTACGGATGAAAGCACACACAAAATACACACGAAATGATGGGAGTACGGATGAAATCACACACAAAATACACACGAAATGATGGGAGTACGGATGAAAGCACACACAAAATACACACGAAATGATGGGAGTACGGATGAAATCACACACAAAATACACACGCAATGATGGGAGTACGGATGAAATCACACACAAAATACACACGCAATGATGGGAGTACGGATGAAAGCACACACAAAATACACACGAAATGATGGGAGTACGGATGAAATCACACACAAAATACACACGCAATGATGGGAGTACGGATGAAAGCACACACAAAATACACACGAAATGATGGGAGTACGGATGAAATCACACACAAAATACACACGCAATGATGGGAGTACGGATGAAAGCACACACAAAATACACACGCAATGATGGGAGTACGGATGAAAGCACACACAAAATACACACGCAATGATGGGAGTACGGATGAAAGCACACACAAAATACACACGCAATGATGGGAGTACGGATGAAATCACACACAAAATACACACGCAATGATGGGAGTACGGATGAAAGCACACACAAAATACACACGCAATGATGGGAGTACGGATGAAAGCACACACAAAATACACACGAAATGATGGGAGTACGGATGAAATCACACACAAAATACACACGCAATGATGGGAGTACGGATGAAATCACACACAAAATACACACGCAATGATGGGAGTACGGATGAAAGCACACACAAAATACACACGCAATGATGGGAGTACGGATGAAATCACACACAAAATACACACGCAATGATGGGAGTACGGATGAAAGCACACACAAAATACACACGAAATGATGGGAGTACGGATGAAATCACACACAAAATACACACGCAATGATGGGAGTACGGATGAAATCACACACAAAATACACACGCAATGATGGGAGTACGGATGAAAGCACACACAAAATACACACGAAATGATGGGAGTACGGATGAAATCACACACAAAATACACACGCAATGATGGGAGTACGGATGAAAGCACACACAAAATACACACGAAATGATGGGAGTACGGATGAAATCACACACAAAATACACACGCAATGATGGGAGTACGGATGAAAGCACACACAAAATACACACGCAATGATGGGAGTACGGATGAAAGCACACACAAAATACACACGCAATGATGGGAGTACGGATGAAATCACACACAAAATACACACGCAATGATGGGAGTACGGATGAAAGCACACACAAAATACACACGCAATGATGGGAGTACGGATGAAATCACACACAAAATACACACGCAATGATGGGAGTACGGATGAAATCACACACAAAATACACACGAAATGATGGGAGTACGGATGAAATCACACACAAAATACACACGCAATGATGGGAATACGGATGAAATCACACACAAAATACACACGAAATGATGGGAATACGGATGAAATCACACACAAAATACACACGAAATGATGGGAGTACGGATGAAATCACACACAAAATACACACGCAATGATGGGAGTACGGATGAAATCACACACAAAATACACACGCAATGATGGGAGTACGGATGAAATCACACACAAAATACACACGAAATGATGGGAGTACGGATGAAATCACACACAAAATACACACGCAATGATGGGAGTACGGATGAAATCACACACAAAATACACACGCAATGATGGGAGTACGGATGAAATCACACACAAAATACACACGCAATGATGGGAGTACGGATGAAATCACACACAAAATACACACGCAATGATGGGAGTACGGATGAAAGCACACACAAAATACACACGCAATGATGGGAGTACGGATGAAATCACACACAAAATACACACGCAATGATGGGAGTACGGATGAAATCACACACAAAATACACACGCAATGATGGGAGTACGGATGAAATCACACACAAAATACACACGCAATGATGGGAGTACGGATGAAAGCACACACAAAATACACACGAAATGATGGGAGTACGGATGAAATCACACACAAAATACACACGCAATGATGGGAGTACGGATGAAAGCACACACAAAATACACACGAAATGATGGGAGTACGGATGAAATCACACACAAAATACACACGCAATGATGGGAGTACGGATGAAATCACACACAAAATACACACGAAATGATGGGAGTACGGATGAAATCACACACAAAATACACACGCAATGATGGGAGTACGGATGAAAGCACACACAAAATACACACGAAATGATGGGAGTACGGATGAAATCACACACAAAATACACACGAAATGATGGGAGTACGGATGAAAGCACACACAAAATACACACGAAATGATGGGAGTACGGATGAAATCACACACAAAATACACACGCAATGATGGGAGTACGGATGAAATCACACACAAAATACACACGCAATGATGGGAGTACGGATGAAATCACACACAAAATACACACGCAATGATGGGAGTACGGATGAAATCACACACAAAATACACACGCAATGATGGGAGTACGGATGAAAGCACACACAAAATACACACGCAATGATGGGAGTACGGATGAAAGCACACACAAAATACACACGCAATGATGGGAGTACGGATGAAAGCACACACAAAATACACACGCAATGATGGGAGTACGGATGAAATCACACACAAAATACACACGCAATGATGGGAGTACGGATGAAAGCACACACAAAATACACACGCAATGATGGGAGTACGGATGAAATCACACACAAAATACACACGCAATGATGGGAGTACGGATGAAATCACACACAAAATACACACGCAATGATGGGAGTACGGATGAAATCACACACAAAATACACACGCAATGATGGGAGTACGGATGAAAGCACACACAAAATACACACGCAATGATGGGAGTACGGATGAAAGCACACACAAAATACACACGAAATGATGGGAGTACGGATGAAATCACACACAAAATACACACGCAATGATGGGAGTACGGATGAAATCACACACAAAATACACACGCAATGATGGGAGTACGGATGAAAGCACACACAAAATACACACGCAATGATGGGAGTACGGATGAAATCACACACAAAATACACACGCAATGATGGGAGTACGGATGAAAGCACACACAAAATACACACGAAATGATGGGAGTACGGATGAAATCACACACAAAATACACACGCAATGATGGGAGTACGGATGAAAGCACACACAAAATACACACGAAATGATGGGAGTACGGATGAAATCACACACAAAATACACACGCAATGATGGGAGTACGGATGAAATCACACACAAAATACACACGCAATGATGGGAGTACGGATGAAATCACACACAAAATACACACGCAATGATGGGAGTACGGATGAAAGCACACACAAAATACACACGCAATGATGGGAGTACGGATGAAAGCACACACAAAATACACACGCAATGATGGGAGTACGGATGAAATCACACACAAAATACACACGCAATGATGGGAGTACGGATGAAAGCACACACAAAATACACACGCAATGATGGGAGTACGGATGAAATCACACACAAAATACACACGCAATGATGGGAGTACGGATGAAATCACACACAAAATACACACGCAATGATGGGAGTACGGATGAAAGCACACACAAAATACACACGAAATGATGGGAGTACGGATGAAATCACACACAAAATACACACGCAATGATGGGAGTACGGATGAAATCACACACAAAATACACACGCAATGATGGGAGTACGGATGAAATCACACACAAAATACACACGCAATGATGGGAGTACGGATGAAAGCACACACAAAATACACACGAAATGATGGGAGTACGGATGAAATCACACACAAAATACACACGCAATGATGGGAGTACGGATGAAAGCACACACAAAATACACACGAAATGATGGGAGTACGGATGAAATCACACACAAAATACACACGCAATGATGGGAGTACGGATGAAAGCACACACAAAATACACACGCAATGATGGGAGTACGGATGAAAGCACACACAAAATACACACGCAATGATGGGAGTACGGATGAAATCACACACAAAATACACACGCAATGATGGGAGTACGGATGAAAGCACACACAAAATACACACGAAATGATGGGAGTACGGATGAAATCACACACAAAATACACACGCAATGATGGGAGTACGGATGAAATCACACACAAAATAAACACGCAATGATGGGAGTACGGATGAAAGCACACACAAAATACACACGCAATGATGGGAATACGGAGGAAATCACACACAAAATACACACGCAATGATGGGAATACGGATGAAATCACACACAAAATACACACGCAATGATGGGAATACGGATGAAATCACACACAAAATACACACGCAATGATGGGAGTACGGATGAAATCACACACAAAATACACACGCAATGATGGGAGTACGGATGAGATCACACACAAAATACACACGCAATGATGGGAGTACGGATGAAATCACACACAAAATACACACGCAATGATGGGAATACGGAGGAAATCACACACGAAATACACACGCAATGATGGGAATACGGATGAAATCACACACAAAATACACACGCAATGATGGGAATACGGATGAAATCACACACAAAATACACACGCAATGATGGGAATACGGATGAAAGCACACACAAAATACACACGCAATGATGGGAGTACGGATGAAATCACACACAAAATACACACGCAATGATGGGAGTACGGATGAAATCACACACAAAATACACACGCAATGATGGGAGTACGGATGAAATCACACACAAAATAAACACGCAATGATGGGAATACGGATGAAATCACACACAAAATACACACGAAATGATGGGAGTACGGATGAAAGCGCATACGCACACATTTGCTGGACTGTACAGGTGAGAATATATACATCGAGGGGGACTGTACAGGTGAGAATATATACATCGAGGGGGACTGTACAGGTGAGAATATATACATCGAGGGGACTGTACAGGTGAGAATATATACATCGAGGGGGACTGTACAGGTGAGAATATATACATCGAGGGGGACTGTACAGGTGAGAATTTATACATCGAGGGAACTGTACAGGTGAGAATATATACATCGAGGGAACTGTACAGGTGAGAATATATACATCGAGGGAACTGTACAGGTGAGAATATATACATCGAGGGAACTGTACAGGTGAGAATATATACATCGAGGGGGACTGTACAGGTGAGAATATATACATCGAGGGGACTGTACAGGTGAGAATATATACATCGAGGGGGACTGTACAGGTGAGAATATATACATCGAGGGGACTGTACAGGTGAGAATATATACATCGAGGGGGACTGTACAGGTGAGAATATATACATCGAGGGGGACTGTACAGGTGAGAATATATACATCGAGGGGGACTGTACAGGTGAGAATATATACATCGAGGGGACTGTACAGGTGAGAATATATACATCGAGGGGACTGTACAGGTGAGAATATATACATCGAGGGGACTGTACAGGTGAGAATATATACATCGAGGGGACTGTACAGGTGAGAATATATACATCGAGGGGACTGTACAGGTGAGAATATATACATCGAGGGGACTGTACAGGTGAGAATATATACATCGAGGGGGACTGTACAGGTGAGAATATATACATCGAGGGGGACTGTACAGGTGAGAATATATACATCGAGGGGGACTGTACAGGTGAGAATATATACATCGAGGGGGACTGTACAGGTGAGAATATATACATCGAGGGGACTGTACAGGTGAGAATATATACATCGAGGGGGACTGTACAGGTGAGAATATATACATCGAGGGGACTGTACAGGTGAGAATATATACATCGAGGGCGACTGTACAGGTGAGAATATATACATCGAGGGCGACTGTACAGGTGAGAATATATACATCGAGGGGACTGTACAGGTGAGAATATATACATCGAGGGGACTGTACAGGTGAGAATATATACATCGAGGGGACTGTACAGGTGAGAATATATACATCGAGGGGACTGTACAGGTGAGAATATATACATCGAGGGGACTGTACAGGTGAGAATATATACATCGAGGGAACTGTACAGGTGAGAATATATACATCGAGGGGACTGTACAGGTGAGAATATATACATCGAGGGGACTGTACAGGTGAGAATATATACATCGAGGGGACTGTACAGGTGAGAATATATACATCGAGGGGACTGTACAGGTGAGAATATATACATCGAGGGGACTGTACAGGTGAGAATATATACATCGAGGGGGACTGTACAGGTGAGAATATATACATCGAGGGGACTGTACAGGTGAGAATATATACATCGAGGGGACTGTACAGGTGAGAATATATACATCGAGGGGACTGTACAGGTGAGAATATATACATCGAGGGGACTGTACAGGTGAGAATATATACATCGAGGGGACTGTACAGGTGAGAATATATACATCGAGGGGACTGTACAGGTGAGAATATATACATCGAGGGGACTGTACAGGTGAGAATATATACATCGAGGGGGACTGTACAGGTGAGAATATATACATCGAGGGAACTGTACAGGTGAGAATATATACATCGAGGGGACTGTACAGGTGAGAATATATACATCGAGGGGACTGTACAGGTGAGAATATATACATCGAGGGGACTGTACAGGTGAGAATATATACATCGAGGGGACTGTACAGGTGAGAATATATACATCGAGGGGACTGTACAGGTGAGAATATATACATCGAGGGGGACTGTACAGGTGAGAATATATACATCGAGGGAACTGTACAGGTGAGAATATATACATCGAGGGGACTGTACAGGTGAGAATATATACATCGAGGGGGACTGTACAGGTGAGAATATATACATCGAGGGGACTGTACAGGTGAGAATATATACATCGAGGGGACTGTACAGGTGAGAATATATACATCGAGGGGACTGTACAGGTGAGAATATATACATCGAGGGGACTGTACAGGTGAGAATATATACATCGAGGGGGACTGTACAGGTGAGAATATATACATCGAGGGGACTGTACAGGTGAGAATATATACATCGAGGGGACTGTACAGGTGAGAATATATACATCGAGGGGACTGTACAGGTGAGAATATATACATCGAGGGGACTGTACAGGTGAGAATATATACATCGAGGGTACTGTACAGGTGAGAATATATACATCGAGTGGGACTGTACAGGTGAGAATATATACATCGAGGGGGACTGTACAGGTGAGAATATATACATCGAGGGGACTGTACAGGTGAGAATATATACATCGAGGGGACTGTACAGGTGAGAATATATACATCGAGGGGGACTGTACAGGTGAGAATATATACATCGAGGGGACTGTACAGGTGAGAATATATACATCGAGGGGGACTGTACAGGTGAGAATATATACATCGAGGGGACTGTACAGGTGAGAATATATACATCGAGGGGACTGTACAGGTGAGAATATATACATCGAGGGGACTGTACAGGTGAGAATATATACATCGAGGGGGACTGTACAGGTGAGAATATATACATCGAGGGGGACTGTACAGGTGAGAATATATACATCGAGGGAACTGTACAGGTGAGAATTTATACATCGAGGGGACTGTACAGGTGAGAATTTATACATCGAGGGAACTGTACAGGTGAGAATATATACATCGAGGGAACTGTACAGGTGAGAATATATACATCGAGGGGACTGTACAGGTGAGAATATATACATCGAGGGGACTGTACAGGTGAGAATATATACATCGAGGGCGACTGTACAGGTGAGAATATATACATCGAGGGGACTGTACAGGTGAGAATATATACATCGAGGGGACTGTACAGGTGAGAATATATACATCGAGGGGACTGTACAGGTGAGAATATATACATCGAGGGGACTGTACAGGTGAGAATATATACATCGAGGGGACTGTACAGGTGAGAATATATACATCGAGGGGACTGTACAGGTGAGAATATATACATCGAGGGCGACTGTACAGGTGAGAATATATACATCGAGGGGACTGTACAGGTGAGAATATATACATCGAGGGGACTGTACAGGTGAGAATATATACATCGAGGGGACTGTACAGGTGAGAATATATACATCGAGGGGACTGTACAGGTGAGAATTTATACATCGAGGGGGACTGTACAGGTGAGAATATATACATCGAGGGCGACTGTACAGGTGAGAATATATACATCGAGGGCGACTGTACAGGTGAGAATATATACATCGAGGGCGACTGTACAGGTGAGAATATATACATCGAGGGCGACTGTACAGGTGAGAATATATACATCGAGGGGACTGTACAGGTGAGAATATATACATCGAGGGCGACTGTACAGGTGAGAATATATACATCGAGGGGACTGTACAGGTGAGAATATATACATCGAGGGGACTGTACAGGTGAGAATATATACATCGAGGGGACTGTACAGGTGAGAATATATACATCGAGGGGACTGTACAGGTGAGAATATATACATCGAGGGGACTGTACAGGTGAGAATATATACATCGAGGGGACTGTACAGGTGAGAATATATACATCGAGGGGACTGTACAGGTGAGAATATATACATCGAGGGGGACTGTACAGGTGAGAATATATACATCGAGGGGACTGTACAGGTGAGAATATATACATCGAGGGGACTGTACAGGTGAGAATATATACATCGAGGGGGACTGTACAGGTGAGAATATATACATCGAGGGGACTGTACAGGTGAGAATATATACATCGAGGGCGACTGTACAGGTGAGAATATATACATCGAGGGGGACTGTACAGGTGAGAATATATACATCGAGGGGGACTGTACAGGTGAGAATATATACATCGAGGGGGACTGTACAGGTGAGAATATATACATCGAGGGGGACTGTACAGGTGAGAATATATACATCGAGGGGACTGTACAGGTGAGAATATATACATCGAGGGGACTGTACAGGTGAGAATATATACATCGAGGGGACTGTACAGGTGAGAATATATACATCGAGGGGACTGTACAGGTGAGAATATATACATCGAGGGGACTGTACAGGTGAGAATATATACATCGAGGGGACTGTACAGGTGAGAATATATACATCGAGGGCGACTGTACAGGTGAGAATATATACATCGAGGGCGACTGTACAGGTGAGAATATATACATCGAGGGGGACTGTACAGGTGAGAATATATACATCGAGGGGACTGTACAGGTGAGAATATATACATCGAGGGAACTGTACAGGTGAGAATATATACATCGAGGGGACTGTACAGGTGAGAATATATACATCGAGGGGGACTGTACAGGTGAGAATATATACATCGAGGGGGACTGTACAGGTGAGAATATATACATCGAGGGGACTGTACAGGTGAGAATATATACATCGAGGGGACTGTACAGGTGAGAATATATACATCGAGGGGACTGTACAGGTGAGAATATATACATCGAGGGGACTGTACAGGTGAGAATATATACATCGAGGGGACTGTACAGGTGAGAATATATACATCGAGGGGACTGTACAGGTGAGAATATATACATCGAGGGGACTGTACAGGTGAGAATATATACATCGAGGGGACTGTACAGGTGAGAATATATACATCGAGGGGGACTGTACAGGTGAGAATATATACATCGAGGGGACTGTACAGGTGAGAATATATACATCGAGGGGACTGTACAGGTGAGAATATATACATCGAGGGGACTGTACAGGTGAGAATATATACATCGAGGGGGACTGTACAGGTGAGAATATATACATCGAGGGGACTGTACAGGTGAGAATATATACATCGAGGGAACTGTACAGGTGAGAATATATACATCGAGGGAACTGTACAGGTGAGAATATATACATCGAGGGAACTGTACAGGTGAGAATATATACATCGAGGGAACTGTACAGGTGAGAATATATACATCGAGGGGACTGTACAGGTGAGAATATATACATCGAGGGGACTGTACAGGTGAGAATATATACATCGAGGGGACTGTACAGGTGAGAATATATACATCGAGGGGACTGTACAGGTGAGAATATATACATCGAGGGCGACTGTACAGGTGAGAATATATACATCGAGGGGACTGTACAGGTGAGAATATATACATCGAGGGGACTGTACAGGTGAGAATATATACATCGAGGGGACTGTACAGGTGAGAATATATACATCGAGGGCGACTGTACAGGTGAGAATATATACATCGAGGGGACTGTACAGGTGAGAATATATACATCGAGGGGACTGTACAGGTGAGAATATATACATCGAGGGGACTGTACAGGTGAGAATATATACATCGAGGGGACTGTACAGGTGAGAATATATACATCGAGGGGACTGTACAGGTGAGAATATATACATCGAGGGGGACTGTACAGGTGAGAATATATACATCGAGGGAACTGTACAGGTGAGAATATATACATCGAGGGGACTGTACAGGTGAGAATATATACATCGAGGGGACTGTACAGGTGAGAATATATACATCGAGGGGGACTGTACAGGTGAGAATATATACATCGAGGGGACTGTACAGGTGAGAATATATACATCGAGGGGACTGTACAGGTGAGAATATATACATCGAGGGGACTGTACAGGTGAGAATATATACATCGAGGGAACTGTACAGGTGAGAATATATACATCGAGGGGACTGTACAGGTGAGAATATATACATCGAGGGGACTGTACAGGTGAGAATATATACATCGAGGGAACTGTACAGGTGAGAATTTATACATCGAGGGGACTGTACAGGTGAGAATATATACATCGAGGGGACTGTACAGGTGAGAATATATACATCGAGGGGACTGTACAGGTGAGAATATATACATCGAGGGGACTGTACAGGTGAGAATATATACATCGAGGGGGACTGTACAGGTGAGAATATATACATCGAGGGGACTGTACAGGTGAGAATATATACATCGAGGGGACTGTACAGGTGAGAATATATACATCGAGGGGACTGTACAGGTGAGAATATATACATCGAGGGGACTGTACAGGTGAGAATATATACATCGAGGGGACTGTACAGGTGAGAATATATACATCGAGGGGACTGTACAGGTGAGAATATATACATCGAGGGCGACTGTACAGGTGAGAATATATACATCGAGGGCGACTGTACAGGTGAGAATATATACATCGAGGGGACTGTACAGGTGAGAATATATACATCGAGGGGACTGTACAGGTGAGAATATATACATCGAGGGGACTGTACAGGTGAGAATATATACATCGAGGGGGACTGTACAGGTGAGAATATATACATCGAGGGGACTGTACAGGTGAGAATATATACATCGAGGGGACTGTACAGGTGAGAATATATACATCGAGGGGACTGTACAGGTGAGAATATATACATCGAGGGGACTGTACAGGTGAGAATATATACATCGAGGGGACTGTACAGGTGAGAATATATACATCGAGGGGACTGTACAGGTGAGAATATATACATCGAGGGGACTGTACAGGTGAGAATATATACATCGAGGGGACTGTACAGGTGAGAATATATACATCGAGGGGACTGTACAGGTGAGAATATATACATCGAGGGGACTGTACAGGTGAGAATATATACATCGAGGGGACTGTACAGGTGAGAATATATACATCGAGGGGACTGTACAGGTGAGAATATATACATCGAGGGGACTGTACAGGTGAGAATATATACATCGAGGGGGACTGTACAGGTGAGAATATATACATCGAGGGGACTGTACAGGTGAGAATATATACATCGAGGGGACTGTACAGGTGAGAATATATACATCGAGGGGACTGTACAGGTGAGAATATATACATCGAGGGGGACTGTACAGGTGAGAATATATACATCGAGGGGACTGTACAGGTGAGAATATATACATCGAGGGGACTGTACAGGTGAGAATATATACATCGAGGGGACTGTACAGGTGAGAATATATACATCGAGGGGACTGTACAGGTGAGAATATATACATCGAGGGGACTGTACAGGTGAGAATATATACATCGAGGGGACTGTACAGGTGAGAATATATACATCGAGGGGACTGTACAGGTGAGAATATATACATCGAGGGGACTGTACAGGTGAGAATATATACATCGAGGGGACTGTACAGGTGAGAATATATACATCGAGGGGACTGTACAGGTGAGAATATATACATCGAGGGGACTGTACAGGTGAGAATATATACATCGAGGGAACTGTACAGGTGAGAATATATACATCGAGGGGACTGTACAGGTGAGAATATATACATCGAGGGGACTGTACAGGTGAGAATATATACATCGAGGGGACTGTACAGGTGAGAATATATACATCGAGGGGACTGTACAGGTGAGAATATATACATCGAGGGGACTGTACAGGTGAGAATATATACATCGAGGGGACTGTACAGGTGAGAATATATACATCGAGGGGACTGTACAGGTGAGAATATATACATCGAGGGGACTGTACAGGTGAGAATATATACATCGAGGGGACTGTACAGGTGAGAATATATACATCGAGGGGACTGTACAGGTGAGAATATATACATCGAGGGGACTGTACAGGTGAGAATATATACATCGAGGGGACTGTACAGGTGAGAATATATACATCGAGGGGACTGTACAGGTGAGAATATATACATCGAGGGGGACTGTACAGGTGAGAATATATACATCGAGGGGACTGTACAGGTGAGAATATATACATCGAGGGGACTGTACAGGTGAGAATATATACATCGAGGGGACTGTACAGGTGAGAATATATACATCGAGGGGACTGTACAGGTGAGAATATATACATCGAGGGAACTGTACAGGTGAGAATATATACATCGAGGGAACTGTACAGGTGAGAATATATACATCGAGGGGACTGTACAGGTGAGAATATATACATCGAGGGGACTGTACAGGTGAGAATATATACATCGAGGGGACTGTACAGGTGAGAATATATACATCGAGGGGACTGTACAGGTGAGAATATGTACATCGAGGGGACTGTACAGGTGAGAATATATACATCGAGGGCGACTGTACAGGTGAGAATATATACATCGAGGGCGACTGTACAGGTGAGAATATATACATCGAGGGCGACTGTACAGGTGAGAATATATACATCGAGGGCGACTGTACAGGTGAGAATATATACATCGAGGGGACTGTACAGGTGAGAATATATACATCGAGGGGACTGTACAGGTGAGAATATATACATCGAGGGGACTGTACAGGTGAGAATATATACATCGAGGGGACTGTACAGGTGAGAATATATACATCGAGGGGACTGTACAGGTGAGAATATATACATCGAGGGGACTGTACAGGTGAGAATATATACATCGAGGGGACTGTACAGGTGAGAATATATACATCGAGGGGACTGTACAGGTGAGAATATATACATCGAGGGGACTGTACAGGTGAGAATATATACATCGAGGGGACTGTACAGGTGAGAATATATACATCGAGGGGACTGTACAGGTGAGAATATATACATCGAGGGGACTGTACAGGTGAGAATATATACATCGAGGGGACTGTACAGGTGAGAATATATACATCGAGGGGGACTGTACAGGTGAGAATATATACATCGAGGGGGACTGTACAGGTGAGAATATATACATCGAGGGGGACTGTACAGGTGAGAATATATACATCGAGGGGACTGTACAGGTGAGAATATATACATCGAGGGGACTGTACAGGTGAGAATATATACATCGAGGGGACTGTACAGGTGAGAATATATACATCGAGGGGACTGTACAGGTGAGAATATATACATCGAGGGGACTGTACAGGTGAGAATATATACATCGAGGGGACTGTACAGGTGAGAATATATACATCGAGGGGACTGTACAGGTGAGAATATATACATCGAGGGGACTGTACAGGTGAGAATATATACATCGAGGGGACTGTACAGGTGAGAATATATACATCGAGGGGACTGTACAGGTGAGAATATATACATCGAGGGGACTGTACAGGTGAGAATATATACATCGAGGGGACTGTACAGGTGAGAATATATACATCGAGGGGACTGTACAGGTGAGAATATATACATCGAGGGGACTGTACAGGTGAGAATATATACATCGAGGGGGACTGTACAGGTGAGAATATATACATCGAGGGGACTGTACAGGTGAGAATATATACATCGAGGGGACTGTACAGGTGAGAATATATACATCGAGGGGACTGTACAGGTGAGAATATATACATCGAGGGGACTGTACAGGTGAGAATATATACATCGAGGGGACTGTACAGGTGAGAATATATACATCGAGGGGACTGTACAGGTGAGAATATATACATCGAGGGGACTGTACAGGTGAGAATATATACATCGAGGGGACTGTACAGGTGAGAATATATACATCGAGGGGACTGTACAGGTGAGAATATATACATCGAGGGGACTGTACAGGTGAGAATATATACATCGAGGGGACTGTACAGGTGAGAATATATACATCGAGGGCGACTGTACAGGTGAGAATATATACATCGAGGGGACTGTACAGGTGAGAATATATACATCGAGGGGACTGTACAGGTGAGAATATATACATCGAGGGGACTGTACAGGTGAGAATATATACATCGAGGGGACTGTACAGGTGAGAATATATACATCGAGGGGGACTGTACAGGTGAGAATATATACATCGAGGGGACTGTACAGGTGAGAATATATACATCGAGGGTACTGTACAGGTGAGAATATATACATCGAGGGGACTGTACAGGTGAGAATATATACATCGAGGGAACTGTACAGGTGAGAATATATACATCGAGGGGACTGTACAGGTGAGAATATATACATCGAGGGGACTGTACAGGTGAGAATATATACATCGAGGGGACTGTACAGGTGAGAATATATACATCGAGGGGACTGTACAGGTGAGAATTTATACATCGAGGGGACTGTACAGGTGAGAATATATACATCGAGGGGGACTGTACAGGTGAGAATATATACATCGAGGGGACTGTACAGGTGAGAATATATACATCGAGGGGACTGTACAGGTGAGAATATATACATCGAGGGAACTGTACAGGTGAGAATATATACATCGAGGGGACTGTACAGGTGAGAATATATACATCGAGGGGACTGTACAGGTGAGAATATATACATCGAGGGGGACTGTACAGGTGAGAATATATACATCGAGGGGACTGTACAGGTGAGAATATATACATCGAGGGGACTGTACAGGTGAGAATATATACATCGAGGGGACTGTACAGGTGAGAATATATACATCGAGGGGACTGTACAGGTGAGAATATATACATCGAGGGGACTGTACAGGTGAGAATATATACATCGAGGGGACTGTACAGGTGAGAATATATACATCGAGGGGACTGTACAGGTGAGAATATATACATCGAGGGGACTGTACAGGTGAGAATATATACATCGAGGGGGACTGTACAGGTGAGAATATATACATCGAGGGGACTGTACAGGTGAGAATATATACATCGAGGGGACTGTACAGGTGAGAATATATACATCGAGGGGACTGTACAGGTGAGAATATATACATCGAGGGGACTGTACAGGTGAGAATATATACATCGAGGGGACTGTACAGGTGAGAATATATACATCGAGGGGACTGTACAGGTGAGAATATATACATCGAGGGGACTGTACAGGTGAGAATATATACATCGAGGGGACTGTACAGGTGAGAATATATACATCGAGGGGACTGTACAGGTGAGAATATATACATCGAGGGGACTGTACAGGTGAGAATATATACATCGAGGGGACTGTACAGGTGAGAATATATACATCGAGGGGACTGTACAGGTGAGAATATATACATCGAGGGGACTGTACAGGTGAGAATATATACATCGAGGGGACTGTACAGGTGAGAATATATACATCGAGGGGACTGTACAGGTGAGAATATATACATCGAGGGGACTGTACAGGTGAGAATATATACATCGAGGGGACTGTACAGGTGAGAATATATACATCGAGGGGACTGTACAGGTGAGAATATATACATCGAGGGGACTGTACAGGTGAGAATATATACATCGAGGGGACTGTACAGGTGAGAATATATACATCGAGGGGACTGTACAGGTGAGAATATATACATCGAGGGGACTGTACAGGTGAGAATATATACATCGAGGGGACTGTACAGGTGAGAATATATACATCGAGGGGACTGTACAGGTGAGAATATATACATCGAGGGGACTGTACAGGTGAGAATATATACATCGAGGGGACTGTACAGGTGAGAATATATACATCGAGGGGACTGTACAGGTGAGAATATATACATCGAGGGGACTGTACAGGTGAGAATATATACATCGAGGGGACTGTACAGGTGAGAATATATACATCGAGGGGACTGTACAGGTGAGAATATATACATCGAGGGGACTGTACAGGTGAGAATATATACATCGAGGGGACTGTACAGGTGAGAATATATACATCGAGGGGACTGTACAGGTGAGAATATATACATCGAGGGGACTGTACAGGTGAGAATATATACATCGAGGGGACTGTACAGGTGAGAATATATACATCGAGGGGACTGTACAGGTGAGAATATATACATCGAGGGGACTGTACAGGTGAGAATATATACATCGAGGGGACTGTACAGGTGAGAATATATACATCGAGGGGACTGTACAGGTGAGAATATATACATCGAGGGGACTGTACAGGTGAGAATATATACATCGAGGGGACTGTACAGGTGAGAATATATACATCGAGGGGACTGTACAGGTGAGAATATATACATCGAGGGGACTGTACAGGTGAGAATATATACATCGAGGGGACTGTACAGGTGAGAATATATACATCGAGGGGACTGTACAGGTGAGAATATATACATCGAGGGGACTGTACAGGTGAGAATATATACATCGAGGGGACTGTACAGGTGAGAATATATACATCGAGGGGACTGTACAGGTGAGAATATATACATCGAGGGGACTGTACAGGTGAGAATATATACATCGAGGGGACTGTACAGGTGAGAATATATACATCGAGGGGACTGTACAGGTGAGAATATATACATCGAGGGGACTGTACAGGTGAGAATATATACATCGAGGGGACTGTACAGGTGAGAATATATACATCGAGGGGACTGTACAGGTGAGAATATATACATCGAGGGGACTGTACAGGTGAGAATATATACATCGAGGGGACTGTACAGGTGAGAATATATACATCGAGGGCGACTGTACAGGTGAGAATATATACATCGAGGGGACTGTACAGGTGAGAATATATACATCGAGGGGACTGTACAGGTGAGAATATATACATCGAGGGGACTGTACAGGTGAGAATATATACATCGAGGGGACTGTACAGGTGAGAATATATACATCGAGGGGACTGTACAGGTGAGAATATATACATCGAGGGGACTGTACAGGTGAGAATATATACATCGAGGGGACTGTACAGGTGAGAATATATACATCGAGGGGGACTGTACAGGTGAGAATATATACATCGAGGGGACTGTACAGGTGAGAATATATACATCGAGGGGACTGTACAGGTGAGAATATATACATCGAGGGGACTGTACAGGTGAGAATATATACATCGAGGGGACTGTACAGGTGAGAATATATACATCGAGGGGACTGTACAGGTGAGAATATATACATCGAGGGGACTGTACAGGTGAGAATATATACATCGAGGGGACTGTACAGGTGAGAATATATACATCGAGGGGACTGTACAGGTGAGAATATATACATCGAGGGGGACTGTACAGGTGAGAATATATACATCGAGGGGACTGTACAGGTGAGAATATATACATCGAGGGGGACTGTACAGGTGAGAATATATACATCGAGGGGGACTGGACAGGTGAATCTAAACATCGATGGGAACACGGATGAAATCACGCACATGCACATTAACGGGAACACGGATGAGATCACACACATGCACATTAACGGGAACACGGATGAAATCACACACATGCACATTAACGAGAACACGCACGAGATCACACACATGCACATTAACGGGAACACGGATGAAATCACACACATGCACATTAACGGGAATACGGATGAAATCACACACATGCACATTAACGGGAACACGCACGAGATCACACACATGCACATTAATGGGAATACGGATGAAATCACACACATGCACATTAATGGGAATACGGATGAAATCACACACATGCACATTAATGGGAATACGGATGAAATCACACACATGCACATTAATGGGAATACGGATGAAATCACACACATGCACATTAATGGGAATACGGATGAAATCACACACATGCACATTAATGGGAATACGGATGAAATCACACACATGCACATTAATGGGAATACGGATGAAATCACACACATGCACATTAATGGGAATACGGATGAAATCACACACATGCACATTAATGGGAATACGGATGAAATCACACACATGCACATTAATGGGAATACGCACGAGATCACACACATGCACATTAACGGGAACACGCACGAGATCACACACATGCACATTAACGGGAACACGAATGAAATCACACACATGCACATTAACGGGAATACGGATGAAATCACACACATGCACATTAACGGGAACACGCACGAGATCACACACATGCACATTAACGGGAATACGGATGAAATCACACACATGCACATTAATGGGAACACGGATGAAATCACACACATGCACATTAACGGGAATACGGATGAAATCACACACATGCACATTAACGGGAATACGAATGAAATCACACACATGCACATTAACGGCAACACGCACGAAATCACACACATGCACATTAACGGGAACACGAATGAAATCACACACATGCACATTAACGGGAACACGGATGAAATCACACACATGCACATTAACGGGAATACGGATGAAATCACACACATGCACATTAACGGGAATACGGATGAAATCACACACATGCACATTAACGGGAATACGGATGAAATCACACACATGCACATTAACGGGAATACGGATGAAATCACACACATGCACATTAACGGGAATACGGATGAAATCACACACATGCACATTAACGGGAATACGGATGAAATCACACACATGCACATTAACGGGAATACGGATGAAATCACACACATGCACATTAACGGGAATACGGATGAAATCACACACATGCACATTAACGGGAATACGGATGAAATCACACACATGCACATTAACGGGAATACGGATGAAATCACACACATGCACATTAACGGGAATACGGATGAAATCACACACATGCACATTAACGGGAATACGGATGAAATCACACACATGCACATTAACGGGAATACGGATGAAATCACACACATGCACATTAACGGGAATACGGACGAGATCACACACATGCACATTAACGGGAATACGGATGAAATCACACACATGCACATTAACGGGAATACGGATGAAATCACACACATGCACATTAATGGGAATACGAATGAAATCACACACATGCACATTAACGGGAATACGGATGAAATCACACACATGCACATTAACGGGAATACGGATGAAATCACACACATGCACATTAACGGGAATACGGATGAAATCACACACATGCACATTAACGGGAATACGGATGAAATCACACACATGCACATTAATGGGAATACGGATGAAATCACACACATGCACATTAATGGGAATACGGATGAAATCACACACATGCACATTAATGGGAATACGGATGAAATCACACACATGCACATTAACGGGAATACGGATGAAATCACACACATGCACATTAACGGGAATACGGATGAAATCACACACATGCACATTAACGGGAATACGGATGAAATCACACACATGCACATTAACGGGAATACGGATGAAATCACACACATGCACATTAACGGGAATACGGATGAAATCACACACATGCACATTAACGGGAATACGGATGAAATCACACACATGCACATTAACGGGAATACGGATGAAATCACACACATGCACATTAACGGGAATACGGATGAAATCACACACATGCACATTAACGGGAATACGGATGAAATCACACACATGCACATTAACGGGAATACGGATGAAATCACACACATGCACATTAATGGGAATACGGATGAAATCACACACATGCACATTAATGGGAATACGGATGAAATCACACACATGCACATTAACGGGAATACGGATGAAATCACACACATGCACATTAACGGGAATACGGATGAAATCACACACATGCACATTAACGGGAATACGGATGAAATCACACACATGCACATTAATGGGAATACGGATGAAATCACACACATGCACATTAATGGGAATACGGATGAAATCACACACATGCACATTAACGGGAATACGGATGAAATCACACACATGCACATTAACGGGAATACGGATGAAATCACACACATGCACATTAACGGGAATACGGATGAAATCACACACATGCACATTAACGGGAATACGGATGAAATCACACACATGCACATTAACGGGAATACGGATGAAATCACACACATGCACATTAACGGGAATACGGATGAAATCACACACATGCACATTAACGGGAATACGGATGAAATCACACACATGCACATTAACGGGAATACGGATGAAATCACACACATGCACATTAACGGGAATACGGATGAAATCACACACATGCACATTAATGGGAATACGGATGAAATCACACACATGCACATTAATGGGAATACGGATGAAATCACACACATGCACATTAATGGGAATACGGATGAAATCACACACATGCACATTAATGGGAATACGGATGAAATCACACACATGCACATTAATGGGAATACGGATGAAATCACACACATGCACATTAATGGGAATACGGATGAAATCACACACATGCACATTAATGGGAATACGGATGAAATCACACACATGCACATTAATGGGAATACGGATGAAATCACACACATGCACATTAATGGGAATACGGATGAAATCACACACATGCACATTAACGGGAACACGCACGAGATCACACACATGCACATTAACGGGAATACGGATGAAATCACACACATGCACATTAACGGGAACACGCACGAGATCACACACATGCACATTAACGGGAATACGGATGAAATCACACACATGCACATTAACGGGAATACGGATGAAATCACACACATGCACATTAACGGGAATACGGATGAAATCACACACATGCACATTAACGGGAATACGGATGAAATCACACACATGCACATTAACGGGAACACGGACGAAATCACACACATGCACATTAACGGGAATACGGATGAAATCACACACATGCACATTAACGGGAATACGGATGAAATCACACACATGCACATTAACGGGAATACGGATGAAATCACACACATGCACATTAACGGGAACACGCACGAGATCACACACATGCACATTAATGGGAATACGGATGAAATCACACACATGCACATTAATGGGAATACGGATGAAATCACACACATGCACATTAATGGGAATACGGATGAAATCACACACATGCACATTAATGGGAATACGGATGAAATCACACACATGCACATTAATGGGAATACGGATGAAATCACACACATGCACATTAATGGGAATACGGATGAAATCACACACATGCACATTAATGGGAATACGGATGACATCACACACATGCACATTAATGGGAATACGGATGAAATCACACACATGCACATTAATGGGAATACGGATGACATCACACACATGCACATTAATGGGAATACGGATGAAATCACACACATGCACATTAATGGGAATACGGATGAAATCACACACATGCACATTAACGGGAACACGCACGAGATCACACACATGCACATTAACGGGAATACGGATGAAATCACACACATGCACATTAACGGGAACACGGATGAAATCACACACATGCACATTAACGGGAACACGCACGAGATCACACACATGCACATTAATGGGAATACGGATGACATCACACACATGCACATTAACGGGAATACGGATGAAATCACACACACGCACATTGATGGGAACACGGATGAAATCACACACATGCACATTAACGGGAACACGAATGAAATCACACACATGCACATTAACGGGAACACGCACGAGATCACACACATGCACATTAACGGGAACACGAATGAAATGACACACATGCACATTAACGGGAACACGGATGAAATCACACACATGCACATTAACGGGAATACGGATGAAATCACACACATGCACATTAACGGGAATACGGATGAAATCACACACATGCACATTAACGGGAATACGGATGAAATCACACACATGCACATTAACGGGAATACGGATGAAATCACACACATGCACATTAATGGGAATACGGATGAAATCACACACATGCACATTAATGGGAATACGGATGACATCACACACATGCACATTAACGGGAATACGGATGACATCACACACATGCACATTAATGGGAATACGGATGACATCACACACATGCACATTAACGGGAATACGGATGAAATCACACACATGCACATTAATGGGAATACGGATGAAATCACACACACATTGATGGGAATACGGATGAAATCATACACACATTGATGGGGATACGGATGAAATCACACATATACACACATGGATTGAGGGAAGATGAAGCGAATACATATGGGCATGTACACGAGGACTCATATATATGCCCACATGAACGCACGTGTCTGTATGTTGCCCCCATTCCCTCGGGTTGTGGGATACAGGGGCACACCAGCTAAAGCGCATACATACTCACACGCAGACGTGTGGAGAAATCATTATGCGGGTCGCCACCCGAGCACAGCGTACGAAACACCGAGCACACGATGCAAGTCCGCGATTCGCGTGCTGTGCAGTATTCTTTGAAGTGAAACACCCGCATCACTGGCAAGCGCGAGGTTGGATCCTCACGACTCTGTAGGCGCAACCGCTGCTGCTCTGCACCCCCTTCGTAGGGCTCCGCGACTGCAGAACCGCGGACTGGCGTGAAGGGATTCGTGGACACAGCGCGTCAGTTGCGCCACCATCAGCCCTGCGCGCTACTCACGGGCACGAGGCCGCCACAGCAGCGCTGCTTTCGGCCAGAGCAGCGCCACTGCCCCAGCTCTTTTCGCAACGACACTGAACAGCTTATCCAGCCATATTTGCACATGCCGCCTCAGCACGGGCCGTATACCGGTGTGCAATCCGGACGCATGCCCACCGCAGGGAACGCGAGGTCTTCACGACGGCGCGTCGCGTCTTTCGCCGGCACACAGCAAAGACCCCGCTACACATTCCTACACGCTAAAAAGAAACATACAGGAAATATGAGAAGTGTACCCCCGCCCCCCCCCGTCCACCAGAGAAAATGGGTGGAGGGAGGGAGGGAGGGGGGAGTAGAAAAAAAAAACAGGTTTCACTCGTCCTAACACACAGTGGTTGTGTGCAGCAAGCAGACGCCCATCCCACCTCGCTCGCCTTCGCGGACAGAAGCGACAATGACACCTCGCTACCGCGAGGGAGAGTAGTGCACACACACTCAGGGAGAGGAAGGCTGTAAAAAAAACCGTGTGTGTGTCGGCGGGTGTGCTTCACCGTGTGTGTGTGTATATCGGCGGGTGTGCTTCACCGTATGTGTGTGTGTGTGTATCGGCGGGTGTGCTTCACCGTGTGTGTGTGTGTGTGTATCGGCGGGTGTGCATCACCGTTTTGTGCGTGCGTGTGTGCACTCACACGCACCTGCACGTCGGTGCGTTGGAGAGGACGTCAACAGAGAAGGCCCCTCCAGACACCGGCACCGGAAACCCCAGATGGTGGGAGTCACGGGCAAAAGAGAGACAACAGCGCCGTGGAGGGATCGCCACCGCCCTCCTCACCGAGTGCAACGGCCAGGGAGGGCAAGACGACTGCCGTCATTTTAGCTTTGTCTGTTTGTTTCGGGTGACTGCATTGCACAATTTGGTGCTCGTTACCGCATTTTGTGTTTTAAAAAGAAGCCGAAGCACACCAACACCGTCATTACCATCACCCCATCACACATCAACACGCAAACGTGTGCATACATCCATATAGAGGCACAAACACAGCAGTATACCGAAATGAAAAACATATATACCGATTCTACAAGACGCTGGGAAAAAACAGTAGGGGAAAAAAAACACCAACACGCCACCACGACAATACACACACAACAAACACCAACGCGCCACCACACCAATACACACACAACAAACACCCAACGCGCCACCACGACAATACACACACAAAAAACACCAACGCGCCACCACGACAATACACACACAACAAACACCCAACGCGCCACCACGACAATACACACACAACAAACACCCAACGCGCCACCACGCCAATACACACAAAAAAACCAACGCGCCCCCTTGCGTACGAGCTTGACAGTCCTCCACCGACGCCGCCGCTTCACATGGCAGCGATTGGCGCAGAAGACACAAGTAGCGAGGCAAAGGCAACGCGCAGTCCCCCGCCAGCGCCACCTCCTCCGGGCAGCGGCAAGCCACTACTCACCACAGCGACCGACATCCCTCAACAAAGCCGTCGGACTCAACGACACCACGCTTAGGGGCACCGCCGCCACGTAGACACACATCGCCGTCACAGCCTATACCCAGTGAGCGCCACAACCGATACCGACACCGGCCTCCCCATCGCCATGGGTGTCCCCGCGTTTCGTCCCGATGCGGTCGCACGCCTCGGACCTCTGCTGCCTTCGCGATACCCACGAACCACGACCCCATCTTCGGCCCCCCATCCCCCAAAACCCGCCCTCCCGCCTGGCCAAAGCCCATGTGTTTACCCCCCCCATACCCCCGCCTCCCGAGCCGACACACTCTGCGCTTCGGGGCACGACAGCACCGCGGCTTCGCGATGGAGACCGGGGGATGTCCTCAATTCGCCCAGCGGGGTTCACGGACCAGCGGCATCCCGTTCCGACGCGCACAGGAGGGTCTCAGCCAACTTTCAGGGCACACGTCAGTGCCCTGCGTGAGAGCCTCGGTGACACACGCTACCGGCTATCAGCGCACATACACTGTCCACCTCGACGGCTGCAGGGACGCCAGCGAGCCTACAGGAACGGCACGCCAGTGAGGCGGGGGCGGGGTGACACACAGACACGCAGCGGCAGGACTGGCGGGTTCAGGTTGCTGTTTCATCATATCGACCGCGGAAGGAACGTGCAGCCCCCCCCCTGCCCTCAGGGGATGTTGGATCGAGACGGTGAAGAAGACCCCTGGGCATTATACGTGGCCATCAGGCCCAGGATGACGCCCCTGGAATTGGTCGAGCCGTTGTGGTGACAAGCGATGGACGGGTGGTGGTGGCTTCGAATTCTTTTCTCAATACTCAGCACCCTGTGGGGACCAGCCGGTGTTGTGGAGATGCTACAGACAAGTCGCCGAAGTACAGGCACAGCTGAGGCGGATGTGGAGGACTGCCCGCAGAGTCGAGATCCCTGACAGGAAACTCGGTGACAGGTGGCACTGACTCACTGGAGAGAGCCTAGGCGCGACGCGCGTGCTCCAGCGACGCATTGGTGCGAACTCGCAGGCGCGGTGCCGGTGTCGCGCCGCTTGCGCTAGAGACAGAATCCGCACTACATCAGTGGAGCGAGCGGAGGATGCCGCGAAGGGGGAACACCGCTGTTTTATTCAGAGCAGAGGCAGGACGCTCCAGGGGATCGAGGAAAGTGACAGTGCGACCTCCCGTAGGCGGTGCTGGTGTCGACTTGCTGGGGCTTTGCGCCGAATGCGCTACGGTAAAGCTGTGCTTGCCCGAGAGGTCGCCAAGGGGACGGGATACCGCTTTGCTCGCCTCAGTCCCACCGCGGTGTGCACGTGCAGTGCCGCCATGGTTGGAGGTGGTCACGCGGTTAGACGACCCTAAGAGAGTGTCACTCAACGTCCTTTCGTTACGGTGCGCATTGCCTTCATCGGTGTAGGACAACGCGCAGCGAGTCGAACCATAGGCGCTGTCGCTCCACGAGGTGCTGCCATAGTTGCGAGTGGGTGTGCGGTTGGTAGATCCATACGCGCTGTCGCTCCACGAGGTGCTGCCATAGTTGCCAGTGGGTGTGCGGTTAGTAGATCCATACGCGCTGTCGCTCCACGAGGTGCTGCCACAGTTGTGAGTGGGTGTGCGGTTAGTAGATCCATACACGCTGTCGCTCCGCGAGGTGCTGCCATAGTTGCCAGTGGGTGTGCGGTTAGTAGATCCATACGCGCTGTCGCTCGGCGAGAAGCTGTTAACGGTGTGAGGACAACACGCGGATACCAGACCTATGCGCGCTGTCGCTCCGCGAGGTGCTGCCATAGTTGTAAGTGGGTGTGCGGTTGGTAGATCCATACGCGCTGTCGCTCCACGAGGTGCTGCCATAGTTGTAAGTGGGTGTGCGGTTAGTAGATCCATACGCGCTGTCACTCCACACAGGTGCAGGACACGGACCTTCACGCCGGCTCGCATTCTCACCCGAAAACGGGGCTGCTTGATGAGGTGAGATGTTGTCCGATGCGGTGCTCCTCTGCCCACTGTTTCGCGATAACAGGCAGTACTCCCTGTGCAACCTCTCTAGACGTGGTGGGATCTCAGAGCCAACCTGGCAAAAAGAACAAGAGAGGGAATCGCCACACCACATCATAACCTCGCACACAAGCCAAGACAGCTTTGCTGCCAGATCAAGTAACAGAGATACGGAACCAGCAACCAGACTAAGAGCAAAGACAACCACCAACGCGGAGGAAACAAGAAAAAACAGCAATGTCGTCCAGGAAAACCAAAAAAGCGGTACAAACATGGAAGGGCTGAAAAGGCGCGGCACGGCTATCATCAAAGACTGCAGAAACCGCAGCGCCGCTGGGAAAAAACCCGCCTCATACAGCAGTTGAACCACGAAGGGGGTAAAAGACAACAAACTCTTCGTCACCGCAAAGTACATCAACAGCACCATACACACGGATGTACAGCCCCTCCAGAACATCGCCGACCAGTCAACCCTCGCCCTTCTCGTTTGTGGAATGATTTGCCTCATTTTTTTGTGTGTACCTCTTTTTCCTTTCTTTGATTCTTTTTTCGGTTTTTTTTCTTTTCTTTTGAGGAGGGGGGTGGGGGCTTTGTCTGTTGTCTGTTGTCCAACAGGGCGAGGGTGTCTGGAAGCGATGCAGGAATGGTGGGGAGTTGGACAGAGTTTTTTCTGCAAAACGTATGCTGTAAAAAAAAAACGGGTTCTGATCTATGCACGCTTCCCTCTGGATTCGATGGCCGGGGTGAAATGCGTGAAAGAGAGGAAAAAAACAACAAAAATGGGCGAGCGCACACAAATCCGCGTGATGCTCGAGCGCGACTGCAGCGCAACAAGTCCACACAACTCCACGACGACAGCCGGAAGGGAGAGGTTGGGTAAGGGGGCGGGAGACTGTCCGGTCGCTGCCGCACCACACCTACAGCAGGTGCGCGCGCGTGCCTGCGTGTCTGTACGGATGCGCAAGAGAGACCGCGCGGCGACACCTAAGCGGTCGTGCCGACCAGGGGCGTCTGTGTGCACCGAATAAAAATCTGAAAAATGGGCGGGGGCACAACAACACAACACAACAAATACGCGGGTACGTAAAAAACGAAATTGGGAGGGGGGCGCGCCGGCGGAGGACAAAAAACAAAAAAAAGAAAATCTGTGTCTGCGTATGTGCACGCCAAGGTACACGCACACACCAACAAAAAAGAACAAAACGCAGGTGAGGTCGGCGGCGCGGCTTTTCTCGGAGCTGTCCCTCTATGATCTGTGTGCTCCTGTCGCACGTGTGCTGCCGTGCCAAAGGGAGGGAGAGGAGGGAGGAGGGAGGGGATGCTGGCGTTTTTCTCGTTTTTTCTGCACGGTTGATATTATATATAAATCACACAAATAATGAATATAAATAAATATAAAAGTGACGAGCAAATGTATAAAAATATATATAAAAAAACGAAGTGATATATAAATATAAAGTTCTGGGGGATACGGGCGATTGTATACCCAAACAATCTATTTGAAGAAATATAAACAGGCGGATCTGTTTTTTGTTGTTTGTTTATTTGTTTTTCGGACCCCGGTAGTCGCGCTCTGCGGTGTCAGCTGCAGCGGCTGGAGAAGGGTGGGGGCTTTGTCTGTTGTCTGTTGTTCAACAGGGCGAGGGTGTCTGGCAGCGATGCAGGAATGGTGGGGAGTTGGACAGAGTTTTTTCTGCAAAACGTATGCTGTAGAAAAAAAACGGGTTCTGATCTATGCACGCTTCCCTCTGGATTCGAGGGCCGGGGTGAAACGCGTGAAAGAGAGGAAAAAAACAACAAAAATGGGCGAGCGCACACAAATCCGCGTGATGCTCGAGCGCAACTGCAGCGCAACAAGTCCACACAACTCCACGACGACAGCCAGAAGGGAGAGGTTGGGGGGAAAGGGGGGCGGGAGACTGTCCGGTCGCTGCCGCACCACACCTACACCAGGTGCGCGCGCGTGTCTGCGTGTCTGTACGGATGCCCAAGAGAGACCGCGCGGCGACACCTAAGCGGACGTGCCGACCAGGGGCCGACTGTGTACACCGAATAAAAATCTGAAAAATGGGCGGGGGCACAACAACACAACACAACAAATACGCGAGTGCGTAAAAAACGAAATTGGGAGGGGGGCGCGCCGGCGGAGGACAAAAAACGAAAAGAAGAAAATCTGTGTCTGCGTATGTGCACGCCAAGGTACACGCACACACCAACAAAAAAGAACAAAACGCGGGTGAGGTCGGCGGCGCGGCTTTTCTCGGAGCTGTCCCTCTACGATCTGTGTGCTCCTGTCGCACGTGTGCTGCCGTGCCAAAGGGAGGAGGAGGGAGGAGGGAGGAGGGAGGAGGGGATGCTGGCATTTTTCTCGTTTTTTCTGCACGGTTGATATTATATATAAATCACACAAATAATGAATATAAATAAATATAAAAGTGACGAGCAAATGTATAAAAATATATATAAAAAAACGAAGTGATATATAAATATAAATAAATATATAAAGCTCTGGGGGATACGGGCGATTGTATACCCAAACAGCCGATTTGAGGAAATATAAACAGGCGGATCTGTTTTTTGTTGTTTGTTTATTTTTTTGGACCCCGGTAGTCGCGCTCTGCGGTGTCAACTGCAGCGGATGGAGAAGGGTGGGGGAGGGCAGGTGGCAGAGAGAGACGCGAGTGTGGGGGGAGAAGGGGAGGAGGGGAGGAAGAGATCTGAAAAAAAAAGGGAATCACAAGCCAGCACACAAATTCGGGGGATGCTCGATGGAAAATGCAGCACACACACACAAAACTCGCACGGAGCCCAGGAAGCAAACACACACAACGAAAATGTGGTCTGTACGACGAAAGAGGAAGGAGAGGCGGCGTATGGCAGAGAAGGCTTGAGACTTCTATCCTCGAGTACACGTGTGCGGGCAGCGCGAGGCGGAGATGGTGTGGAGACAGGGACAGGGACAGGGACAGGGACAGGGACAGGGAGAGGGAAGGAGAAAGATGAAGTGTCGAGATGGAGAGGGTTAGGAAGATGAGAAAGAAAACATGAGCCACAAAGTGAGAGGGTAGTGCAACGCGGACGAGGGGTGCACAACCAACAACGGTGACGGATGTGCACTGCATGGGCACGACGGCAGGGGCGGCGGGAGTGAAAATGGCGACAGTGCGCGTGGTGTGTGTTTGTGTATATGTGTGTGTGTGTGCGTGCGTGCGTGCGTGTGAGGTGTCCCACAGTGCCCCACAGGGCCGTGCAGTCCACGAAACACTCGGGCAACATCGCCCTGATAGGTGTGCACCTGCAGGAGTTGCCGTCCTCCATACAGCAGGTGTCGTTGCAGCACGAGACTCGACCCGTGGAACCCCTTCCCTGCTCCCTCACACGGGCCTCCCCGACAGTAACGCGCAACAGGCGCCTGTCCGTCCTACACACGACACGGAAAACTGCGTTGTTTATTTCCGACTGAACAGTCACACTTTAGGTGCTCCAAATAACCACCGCATCCCTGAGGCACAGACTCTTCGCTTCCCCCCGCCCCGCTACCCAACGCCGCCACGCACACACAGACACTGCGAAGGGAGGGGGGAGGGGGTACTAGACCAAAGCACCGCGATGAGGTGGTCTGTGTCGCTGCATGGCCCGCTTCACAAACTTATCAGCCCTATGGGCCAAAATAAAAAAAAAACCAGAATCGCACACACACACACACACTCGTGAGGCTCCAGCTCTCATCCCATACATATTAGTGAGGATATTGGTCTCGAAACTGAAATAATGGGAATACGGATGAAATCACACACAAAATACACACGAAATGATGGGAATACGGATGAAATCACACACATGCACATTAACGGGAATACGGATGAAATCACACACATGCACATTAACGGGAATACGGATGAAATCACACACATGCACATTAACGGGAATACGGATGAAATCACACACATGCACATTAACGGGAATACGGATGAAATCACACACATGCACATTAACGGGAATACGGATGAAATCACACACATGCACATTAACGGGAATACGGATGAAATCACACACATGCACATTAACGGGAATACGGATGAAATCACACACATGCACATTAATGGGAATACGGATGAAATCACACACATGCACATTAACGGGAATACGGATGAAATCACACACATGCACATTAACGGGAATACGGATGAAATCACACACATGCACATTAACGGGAATACGGATGAAATCACACACATGCACATTAACGGGAATACGGATGAAATCATACACATGCACAATAATGGATAATACGGATGAAATCACACACATGCACATTAACGGGAATACGGATGAAATCACACACATGCACATTAACGGGAATACGGATGAAATCACACACATGCACATTAACGGGAATACGGATGAAATCACACACATGCACATTAACGGGAATACGGATGAAATCACACACATGCACATTAATGGGAATACGGATGAAATCACACACATGCACATTAACGGGAATACGGATGAAATCACACACACATTGATGGGAATACGGATGAAATCACACATATACACACATGGATTGAGGGAAGATGAAGCGAATACATATGGGCATGTACACGAGGACTCATATATATGCCCACATGAACGCACGTGTCTGTAAGTTGCCCCCTTTCCCTCGGGTTGTGGGATACAGAGGCACACCAGCTAAAGCGCATACATCTCCACACGCAGACGTGGGGAGAAATCATTATGCGGGTCGCCACCCGACCACAGCGTACGAAACACAGAGCACACGATGCAAGCCCGTGATACGCATGCTGTGCAGTATTCTTGAAAGTGAAACACCCGCATCACTGGCAAGCGCGAGGTTGGATTCTCACGACTTTGTAGGCGCAACCGCTGCTGCTCTGCACCCCCTTCGTAGGGCTCCGCGACTGCAGAACCGCGGACTGGCGTGAAGGGATTCGTGGACACAGTGCGTCAGTTGCGCCACCATCAGCCCTGCGCGCTACTCACGGGCACGAGGCCGCCACAGCAGCGCTGCTTTCGGCCTGAGCAGCGCCACTGCCCCAGCTCTTTTCGCAACGACACTGAACAGCTTATCCAGCCATATTTGCACATGCCGCCTCAGCACGGACCGTATACCGGTGTGCAATCCGGACGCATGCCCACCGCAGGGAACGCGAGGTCTTCACGACGGCGCGTCGCGTCTTTCGCCGGCACACAGCAAAGACCCCGCTACACATTCCTACACGCTAAAAAGGCAAAAATACAGGAAATATGAGAAGTGTACCCCCCCCCACCGTCCACCAGAGAAAATGGGTGGAGGGAGGGAGGGAGGGGGGAGGAGAAAAAAAACAACAGGTTTCACTCGTCCTAACACACAGTGGTTGTGTGCAGCAAGCAGACGCCCATCCCACCTCGCTCGCCTTCGCGGACAGAAGCGACAATGACACTTCGCTACCGCGGGGAAGAGTAGTGCACACACACTCAGGGAGAGGAAGGCTGTAAAAAAAACCGTGTGTGTGTCGGCGGGTGTGCTTCACCGTGTGTGTGTGTGTGTGTGTGTGTCGGCGGGTGTGCTTCACCGTGTGTGTGTGTGTGTGTGTGTGTGTATCGGCGGGTGTGCTTCACCGTTTTGTGCGTGCGTGTGTGCACTCACACGCACCTGCACGTCGGTGCGTTGGAGAGGACGTCAACAGAGAAGGCCCCTCCAGACACCGGCACCGGAAACCCCAGATGGTGGGAGTCACGGGCAAAAGAGAGACAACAGCGCCGTGGAGGGATCGCCACCGCCCTCCTCACCGAGTGCAACGGCCAGGGAGGGCAAGACGACTGCCGTCATTTTAGCTTTGTCTGTTTGTTTCGGGTGACTGCATTGCACAATTTGGTGCTCGTTACCGCATTTTGTGTTTTAAAAAGAAGCCGAAGCACACCAACACCGTCATTACCATCACCCCATCACACATCAACACCCAAACGTGCGCATACATCCATATAGAGGCACAAACACAGCAGTATACCGAAATGAAAAACATATATACCGATTCTACAAGACGCTGAGAAGACACAGTAGGGGAAAAAAAACACCAACACGCCACCACGACAATACACAACACCAACGCGCCACCACGCCAATACACACAAAAAAACCAACGCGCCCCCTTGCGTACGAGCTTGACAGTCCTCCACCGACGCCGCCGCTTCACATGGCAGCGATTGGCGCAGAAGACACAAGTAGCGAGGCAAAGGCAACGCGCAGTCCCCCGCCAGCGCCACCTCCTCCGGGCAGCGGCAAGCCACTACTCACCACAGCGACCGACATCCCTCAACAAAGCTGTCGGACTCAACGACACCACGCTTAGGGGCACCGCCGCCACGTAGACACACATCGCCGTCACAGCCTATACCCAGTGAGCGCCACAACCGATACCGACACCGGCCTCCCCATCGCCATGGGTGTCCCCGCGTTTCGTCCCGATGCGGTCGCACGCCTCGGACCTCTGCTGCCTTCGCGATACCCACGAACCACGACCCCATCTTCGGCCCCCCATCTCCCAAAACCCGCCCTCCCGCCTGGCCAAAGCCCATGTGTTTACCCCCCCCCCCATACCCCCGCCTCCCGAGCCGACACACTCTGCGCTTCGGGGCACGACAGCACCGCGGCTTCGCGATGGAGACCGGGGGATGTCCTCGATTCGCCCAGCGGGGTTCACGGACCAGCGGCATCCCGTTCCGACGCGCACAGGAGGGTCTCAGCCAACTTTCAGGGCACACGTCAGTGCCCTGCGTGAGAGCCTCGGTGACACACGCTACCGGCTATCAGCGCACATACACTGTCCACCTCGACGGCTGCAGGGACGCCAGCGAACCTACAGGAACGGCACGCCAGTGAGGCGGGGGCGGGGTGACACACAGACACGCAGCGGCAGGACTGGCGGGTTCAGGTTGCTGTTTCATCATATCGACCCCGGAAGGAACGTGCAGCCCCCCCCCCTGCCCTCAGGGGATGTTGGATCGAGACGGTGGAGAAGACCCCTGGGCATTATACGTAGCCATCACGCCCAGGATGACGCCCCTGGAATTGGTCGAGCCGTTGTGGTGACAAGCGATGGACGGGTGGTGGTGGCTTCGAATTCTTTTCTCAATACTCAGCACCCTGTGGGGACCAGCCGGTGTTGTGGAGATGCTACAGACAAGTCGCCGAAGTACAGGCACAGCTGAGGCGGATGTGGAAGACTGCCCGCAGAGTCGAGATCCCTGACAGGAAACTCGGTGACAGGTGGCACTGACTCACTGGAGAGAGCCTAGGCGCGACGCGCGTGCTCCAGCGACGCATTGGTGCGAACTCGCAGGCGCGGTGCCGGTGTCGCGCCGCTTGCGCTAGAGACAGAATCCGCACTACATCAGTGGAGCGAGCGGAGGATGCCGCGAAGGGGGAACACCGCTGTTTTATTCAGAGCAGAGGCAGGACGCTCCAGGGGATCGAGGAAAGTGACAGTGCGACCTCCCGTAGGCGGTGCTGGTGTCGACTTGCTGGGGCTTTGCGCCGAATGCGCTACGGTAAAGCTGTGCTTGCCCGAGAGGTCGCCAAGGGGACGGGATACCGCTTTGCTCGCCTCAGTCCCACCGCGGTGTGCACGTGCAGTGCCGCCATGGTTGGAGGTGGTCACGCGGTTAGACGACCCCAAGAATGTGTCACTCAACGTCCTTTCGTTACGGTGCGCATTGCCTTCATCGGTGTAGGACAACGCGCAGCGAGTCGAACCATAGGCGCTGTCGCTCCACGAGGTGCTGCCATAGTTGTGAGTGGGTGTGCGGTTAGTAGATCCATACACGCTGTCGCTCCACGAGGTGCTGCCATAGTTGTAAGTGGGTGTGCGGTTAGTAGATCCATACGCGCTGTCGCTCCACGAGGTGCTGCCATAGTTGTAAGTGGGTGTGCGGTTAGTAGATCCATACGCGCTGTCGCTCCACGAGGTGCTGCCATAGTTGTAAGTGGGTGTGCGGTTAGTAGATCCATACGCGCTGTCGCTCCACACAGGTGCAGGACACGGACCTTCACGCCGGCTCGCATTCTCACCCGAAAACGGGGCTGCTTGATGAGGTGAGATGTTGTCCGATGCGGTGCTCCTCTGCCCACTGTTTCGCGATAACAGGCAGTACTCCCTGTGCAACCTCTCTAGACGTGGTGGGATCTCAGAGCCAACCTGGCAAAAAGAACAAGAGAGGGAATCGCCACACCACATCATAACCTCGCACACAAGCCAAGACAGCTTTGCTGCCAGATCAAGTAACAGAGATACGGAACCAGCAACCAGACTAAGAGCAAAGACAACCACCAACGCGGAGGAAACAAGAAAAAACAGCAATGTCGTCCAGGAAAACCAAAAAAGCGGTACAAACACGGAAGGGCTGAGAAGGCGCGGCACGGCTAACACCAAAGACTGCAGAAACCGCAGCGCCGCTAGGAAAAAACCTGCCTCATAAAGCAGTTGAACCACGAAGGGGGTAAAAGACAACAAACTCTTCGTCACCGCAAAGTACATCAACAGCACCATACACACGGATGTACAGCCCCTCCAGAACATCGCCGACCAGTCAACCCTCGCCCTTCTCGTTTGTGGAATGATTTGCCTCATTTTTTGTGTACCTCTTTTTCCTTTCTTTGATTCTTTTTTCGGTTATTTTTTTCTTTTGAGGAGGGGGGTGGGGGCTTTGTCTGTTGTCTGTTGTCCAACAGGGCGAGGGTGTCTGGCAGCGATGCAGGAAGGGTGGGGAGTTGGACAGAGTGTTTTCTGCAAGACGTATGTTGTAAAAAAAAAACGGGTTCTGATCTATGCACGCTTCCCTCTGGATTCGATGGCCGGGGTGAAACGCGTGAAAGAGAGGAAAAAACAACAAAAATGGGCGAGCGCACACAAATCCGCGTGATGCTCGAGCGCAACTGCAGCGCAACAAGTCCACACAACTCCACGACGACAGCCAGAAGGGATGGGGGGAAAAGGGGGGCGGGAGACTGTCCGGTCGCTGTCGCACCACACCTACACCAGGTGCGCGCGCGTGCCTGCGTGTCTGTACGGATCCGCAAGAGAGACCGCGCGGCGACACCTAAGCGGTCGTGCCGACCAGGGGCCGTCTGTGTGCACCGAATAAAAATCTGAAAAATGGGCGGGGGCACAACAACACAACACAACAAATACGCGAGTGCGTAAAAAACGAAATTGGGAGGGGGGCGCGCCGGCGGAGGACAAAAAACAAAACAAAGAAAATATGTGTCTGCGTATGTGCACGCCAGGGTACACGCACACACCAACAAAAAAGAACAAAACGCTGGTGAGGTCGGCGGCGCGGATTTTCTCGGAGCTGTCCCTCTACGATCTGTGTGCTCCTGTCGCACGTGTGCTGCCGTGCCAAAGGGAGGAGGAGGGAGGGAGGGAGGGGATGCTGGCGTTTTTCTCGTTTTTTCTGCACGGTTGATATTATATATAAATCACACAAATAATGAATATAAATAAATATAAAAGTGACGAGCAAATGTATAAGAATATACATATAAAACGAAGTGATATATAAATATAAATAAAATATATAAAGTTCTGGGGGATACGGGCGATTGTATACCCAAACAATCTATTTGAAGAAGTATAAACAGGCGGATCTGTGTTTTGTTGTTTGTTTATTTTTTTTTCGGACCCCGGTAGTCGCGCTCTGCGGTGTCAACTGCAGCGGCTGGAGAAGGGTGGGGGCTTTGTCTGTTGTCTGTTGTTCAACAGGGCGAGGGTGTCTGGCAGCGATGCAGGAATGGTGGGGAGTTGGACAGAGTTTTTTCTGCAAAACGTATGCTGTAAAAAAAAAAACGGGTTCTGATCTATGCACGCTTCCCTCTGGATTCGAGGGCCGGGGTGAAACGCGTGAAAGAGAGGAAAAAAACAACAAAAATGGGCGAGCGCACACAAATCCGAGTGATGCTCGAGCGCAACTGCAGCACAACAAGTCCACACAACTCCACGACGACAGCCGGAAGGGAGAGGTTGGGTAAGGGGGCGGGAGACTGTCCGGTCGCTGCCGCACCACACCTACACCAGGTGCGCGCGCGTGCCTGCGTGTCTGTACGGATCTGCAAGAGACCGCGCGGCGACACCTAAGCGGTCGTGCCGACCAGGGGCCGTCTGTGTGCACCGAATAAAAATCTGAAAAATGGGCGGGGGCACAACAACACAACACAACAAATACGCGGGTA
>NW_027150711.1:0-31020 GCF_017918235.1 Porcisia hertigi
CTAACCTTAACCTTAACTCTTAACTCAAACCCAACTCTAATCCCTAATCGACTTGACCTAATCTTTAACCCAACCCCACCACCTCTTAATTCCTAATTCCAATTTACACCTCAACCTTGACCCTAACCCTAACTTGGTCCCACCCAACTCCGTAACCCTAACCCTAACTCCAACCCTAACCCTAACCCTAAATTCCTAACCTCAACTCCTAACTCCATAACTCTGACTTGGACCTGACTTAATTTCAAATTTGACTTAATCACTAATTTGAACTTGACTTACCCAATTTTTACACAACCTTTAATTTTAATTCCGAATTTAATTTGGACTTAATTTACCTGACTTGACTTTTAATTTTAATTTGACCTGGACTTGGACTTTTAGAATTTCCGACTCTAATTCTGACTTTCAATTTCACTTAATTTTAAATTTGAATTTTTAATTTTGACTTTTAAATAATTTAATCTTTAATTTGGACTTTAATTTTAATTTTTAATTTGACCTAATTTAAATTTCCACCTAGACTTGATTCTAATTTTAGACCTTGACCTGGATCTTAAGACTTTAATGTTAATCATGACTTCTTAACTTTAACTTCCAACTCTAAATTTTGACCTTTAATTTCTGACTTTAATTTTAAATTCTTAACTGTGGACTTTGTAATTTTACCCCACCTGACCCGGACTTAATTTAATTTCAATTTTAATTTGACTTAATCTAAATTTAATTTGACCTAGATCTTGGGACCTTTAAATCTTGGAACTCCAACCCTAACTCCGCACTCCTAACTCCTAATGCCACTGACCTGTGTGAGATGTGTGCGAAAGAAAGAGGCCGAGGGAAGTGAGGGAGGCGGGCCTGAGGTGGGCAAGCCATGCGGATGATTCTTTCGCGACCCTGATGGAAGCGGTAGGCAGGCACGCGACACAGCCGCGTGGCTGCGTAACTGGGGTTCCGTTCGTCCACCCTTCGCGTCCAGTCGCGTGTGGGACACGTCACGTCGTCTACATCTCTGTTGTGTGTTTTTCTGTGGCTTGGCACCGGTACCGGGAAGCCCCCAGCACCGAGTGCCCCTTCATTTGTGCCAAAGGTGTGCATGCCAAACGGACATGCAAGAACAACGGATCACGAAAGAAAATCTGAAAACATATGAAACTACAAAGGCAAATCAGCTCCGACTGAACAAACGGTGGTGCCTGAGGGAAAAAGGGAAGAAGCCGAGGCGAAACGAGCACTCGTGTTGTCAGTGGGCAAAAAGATGAAGACAAGAGAATCTACTAAAACTAGAGAAATCGAACAATCAAAGAGTGACAGAAAACAAAGAAAAGATACTGGGTGGATGACAAACGCCCCGCCGGCGTTCGTCAGAGGGTAATATGGCGAACACAGCGTGAATCCACGCTGTAGTCAAGAGAAACTGAAAACAAGAGAATCTCTTAGAGAAATCAATCATAAACGTTAGAGATAGTTTTCCATTTTTGAGGTCATCCTGGCTACCACTTCTTCACCCAGCGATGCTTCCAGCCATCAACTATTGAAGGCAAGATGGTGCTTGGAAAACTAAAGAACTTTTAAAGAAGAATGACCTAATGGGGTCAACGGTTCCCCTTGTTAAAGCCCACGGGTGTTGAAACGCCATCGGCATTGAGGGTGGATAGCTTTCCGCCACGATCCTACCATCTCGGAAGCGCACCCTTTCAATTCAGACCCGCGCCCTCTTTTTGACCGACCCGGGCGCGGGGAAAGAGAGCTGGCTCGAAACTCCCTCGGGCACATGTAAAAATACGGCAATAAATCATCACCTGCGTGGCATTCTTGACCACCTTGAAAACAGACTGCTTCGCTGATCTGCCATCGTGTGGCATAGAACAGCTTAAACTGAATCAACATTCTTTTAAGAAAAACCACTTCACCGTGGACCAGACACCGTCAGGAGTTCCAGTTCTCAGGGTTGGGTGGGGGCGTTTTTGCGTCAGAGACCGCATCAAACCCACTTAGATTACTTACTGGATTTGGTATCCAACTCCATACGAGACAGAAGTTATGAAGGAGATGAGAACGAATAATCATTCGGCACATAATCAACAACACATACACGCACAGCATCACATTTGTGAGAAAACCACTTCAAGAGCATATCGGCAGTCATAAGCGTGCACTTGGACCAAACCGTCCTGGGCACACCTCGGTCCGGGGTACCAAAATACATTCTGACCAGACATCTCGGACGAAAAACCTGACATGCACTTTCCGTCAGAAATCCCCGCACCACACACCGCATAGCAGTGAATGTAAGCGTCACCACTGGAAAGCCGGCCTGACCACATGGTACCTGACCCCTCGCCCGGACCCCCTGTGCCGAGCTTAAAGCCCATTTCAAACCATCCAGAAAAATCATGTACCATTCGATTGCCTCCGTCGAAAAGACTTCGCCAATGAAATGCTACTCAACTCGGCAGATAGAGATGTCACGCATCGTTACGCTGAGGGGCGGAGGGAGGCGTGCTGAGCGTGGGCGCGCGTCGTGGCATGATTCTTCGCGACCCTGATGGGAACGCTGGCAAGGCAGGCACGCGACTACAGCCGCGTGGCCGCGTAACTGGGGTTCCGTTCGTCCACCCTTCGCGTCCAGTCGCGTGTGGGACAACGTCCACGTCGTCTACATCTCTGTTGTGTGTTTTTTCTTGTGGCTTGGCACCGGTACCGGGAAGCTCCCCATAGCGCGCGGTTGCCAGAAACCACTCTTTGCATCTTTTTCTTCCTTCGAAGTTCTTCATCTCATGGTGTGCGTGTGTGTGTGTGCGGGTTGGTCGTCACATCTCTCCGCCCTCCTCGCGGGGCTGCTCTTCGCATAGCGGGCACCACGTTTGGCGGAGAAACGGCACACCGATGGGAGCTACACGTTCCACCTCCAGCGATCCCGTCGCGTCCGACCCCAAAGTGGCGCGAGTAGGCGTCAGCCGACCTTGCGCACCCTCGACGTAGAAAACACCAGCGTCGATGCCCTGCCACCCATATCAGCATGTCCGTACTGAAAAGTTTGTTCAGTGCATGCTCCTGCCGATGCCACTGAACCGTTCAGGTGCTTTTGCGCAATCACAACCGCCCGGTGATCCGTTGCCAGCGCGATGCGTGCACCATCTGGAACGCGATGGTGTTCCAGCAATGTGTCGCAGCATCGTTGCGCGGCGCGAGGTTCCGCATGTGCCGAGTACCCGCTCGTGACCGGTCCGTCTCGAGGTCCGGATCTCCTAGTTTGCCGCCCGGATTCCTATGCGGCATTGTTGCTGGTATTTTCGCAAAGTTTTTCCAAGCCAACGCCGGGTCGCCTTCGCCGTCCTCACCGCAGAGCTGCTGCTCCAGGTCCTCGGTCCAACGTTGTCGATACGTCCGTCGCCCTCTGTGGCGCCGGCCTTCGCGCAGGTGAAGGACCGCACCCCAGCCTTCCAGCGACGCGTCGGTGAAACAGCCACCGCGTCGTAGGCTTTTCGCCTTCCTGCTCAGAGGACGGGCAGACGCCTGACTCGATATTTTCCAACCACCGGTTGTAAAAGCAACAAGTGCTCCGCCAATCTCCTGGAGGTGCGCGAACCGCCGAGTCAATGCATGGAAACTGGCCGTCCTAGCTCGAAGCCCCGAAACGTCAGACGGAATATGCCGCGGTAGGTTCCTCAATAGCTTGAAGGCGCGAGCTGGGTTCACCTGGGTGGTGGAGCGCGAAAAATATCAGCGAGATCAGCGACGCCAAACCGCGAATCGGGAAGTTTCTTCGCAAAGCGCAATCTGCATCTTCTGCCACGGTCTTGACTGAGGTTCCGAATCAGACGCCCATGTGTCCGTTCCACCGCCGTCCTCACCGACGTTCACACCGTGCTGGCACTCTGCCAATCTGCAAGATCGCCCGCCGGACATCACCTCCAACTCGTCGCGGCTTGGCGACGCCATGAGCGTTTGCCGCCTTGATGCGCGCCACGACCTGCAAGCGCACCGCCTACTGCAGGAACTCACGTTCCTGACCCTCTCTTCGCTGCGTACCGCAGAAGGTTGTCGATGAGGGTGGTGGATGGTGACTGGCGGCGTCGATGCCGACGATCGTCCAGCGTCACGGCCTGACCCACGGCAACGCTCCATCGCGCACCGGTCGGAAGCGTCCGCAGACGGCAAGCGGCGCGTCCGTCACGTCGTGCTCTGAAAACGACCAACCTGGTTATGGAGTGTCGCCGGCGATCGTGACGCGTCGGCCAGGTGCTTCTGGAAAATCGATCTGCAGCAGGTAGCGGGCGTGGTCAGCAACCGCTGCCGCCTTCCGAGGCGGGTGTCGTAGTGGACGCGTGGCACGCGATGCGGTCGGGATCACGTTGCCGCAGCGCGGGTCTGGGATGAGGCGCCGTCTGGCCCTTCAACTTCGGGCACTGCGCGCCACGTCCGACGCCGTAGGCACCCTCAGGCGCTGCGCCTGGGGCACCGCACCCGTTGGCAGGATCACTTGGCCCGAGCCTTCCCATGCCGACTGCCCGGCGGATCTCGGCCGCTGTCACGGCGCATTTTTTTGATGGTCCGCGAGGTCCGCAATCCGTTCGACAGCAAGCTAGGGATCCAGGAAGCACTGGATCCTCGGCGAAGAAAACCGCTTTGTGGGAGGCGCGTTCGGTCGGCATCGTCGCCAAACCGCTCCACGTCCAGCGGCGTGTTTTGTTTCGGGCGCTTGCCGGCCGCTTTTACCAGCGCCGGCCTTCCGCCATCACTGGACCGAACCCGGACAAGGCGATCCACCATGTCCGACACCTCTTGCGGTGCAACCGCGAGGTTCGCACACGACGATTCCTGTGAGTGGAAACGAAACACTGCAGTCGCCGCTTCGAAGCGGGTCCCGGAAACAACGCCTCTTCCTGCGTTTTCCTTGGCGGTCTCGGCCTCCACCGCAGGCTGCCGGCCATACCCGGGCACGCGCAGCAGCGTGGCTTGAGCCGGCGGCCTGACACGACGTCACCGGGTCCTTCAAGCGGACACTCCGCTTCCGCCATGCAGCGGAGTGCGCCTTTTCGAATCGAGGCTGCAGCCGTGCGCCTCGCACCTCTGTCCGCACTCGTGCAGCGATCCGCTAACCTCAGCTCCTCCGAGTGAGGCGCGAAACAACTCCTCTGATGGTTTCCGTCTTGCCATCAACCCTTGCAGCGTGGCTGCAAGGTCTCTGGTCAGCATCGACGGCAACAGGGCGCGGGCCCCTCGTCCCGGCACCTTTCCTCGGCGCATCGTCAGGGTGACCTGCACGCATCGGCTCCTCCCTTCCGCGACGGTGGCCGCTCTCTCCTGCTGTGGTGGTCCGGCTCCGCTGCGGGTGTCGGGAAACACCGCCCACGTCCTTCACGCGCAGCGTGGATGCAAGGTCGCACGCTCGCGCCGCGAATCCCTACATCATCGCCAAGAAAAGTGCAGCCCGAGGATGGCCTAGGCGAAGTCGGTCGAGGATTTTCTCGACCTGCATACGCGATACGAAAGGAGGCGCGTCTGGCACCGACTCCTTCATGAAGCGCTGCGCCGTGCCAAAAGCGCTTCGCCATTCCGGTCGTCCTGGAGGCGAATGCCTCGTGATTGGGTGGAATAGAGCGGCAGGTCGCGCAGCGCACCCGCTACTCCCGCAAACGCCTTCGCTGTCGTTGCCCACTTCCATTTGCGTGCCCGAGCGGTCGACAGGATCAGGTCGATGCACGCCGACGGAAGACGCATGAGCATCTGCTCTGAATTCATGCATTTTATGCGCGTCAGCCATCGTAGATGGTGTGCGCGCGTGTCCGGCCTCACAAGACTCCATGCCAGCTGTGAGACGTGTGGCGGTTTCGCGCTGAAGAGGAACCAGTTTCTCGGGCAGGCCTCTGCTTCCTCTGCTTGCGAAAGAGGCCGTGCCCTGCATGTTTAAAGGGTTTGAACGGATATCCTCGAGTGCTCGTTTCGCCTCCTCCGATATGTTCGCGTCGACATCGGCGCATCCATCACCTTTCCTGTTGCTGCAGTGAATCCTGACGTCTCGCCTTCATCGCCTTCATCGTTGATGTCCGGATCGACGTTCACTCCATCACCTGGCCATCTTTTCCGTCTGGTCAGGCGTGGCGCTGGATCATCCGGAGCGACCTTGATGTGTCTCCGGCGTCGCACCTCTTGGACGAGGCACGTATCGGGACCGCGTGGCGTGACGCACGCTGTGGCTTTGAGGTCGGGTAATGCGTCATCCCGGCGGAATGCTACACCCACCGTCGCTTCCGACGCCACTTTTGTGAGGACGTAATAGTTCGGTATTTCGCACCCCGTTCATGTCTTCCGGTGCCTCACGGAGTCTGCCTGAGGAGAAACTTATAGTTTCTAAACTGGTCAGATGAACGCGCTGACATCGAGGGCTCCTCGAACGAGATACATAGACCCGTCGATCGGAGGGTCCATCGACACTCTCATCGGCTCCGTTCTCCTCACGGAAAAATCACCTCATTCGGATCGGTCGGTGATGGATCCACGATGTGGATCTTCTTGTGATAGAGTTTCAGCATCTCTTGAACACTATAGGGTTGCAGCGGTGTCAGTTTGTGTCGCCACACGCTGCTGTCCAACGGCTGTGTCGCTCATACCGCGCGCGACGACCATCGCCGGCTCTCGCCAGAGCCGTCGCAGCCCATAGGTGATCCAAAACAAATTCGTATACCCTCCTGGCGTGTTTGTTTGCCTCTGCGAATGTTTCTTCTATCCACTCGGAGATGCATTTCCTTTGTGGAGGTGGTGGTGACGGATTCGCCGGCACGTTTTCAGCTACACTCACGGTCGCGTTCGGCTGGCATACTCCCTGGGATGTTCTCTGGGACAATCCTCTGCTCATTTTCTGATGCTTTTTCGGGAGTTTTCGCCGATGCGCTCTCAGGCTCGTGAGCTCACCTGTGTTGATGCGCCACCAGGCCTGTGAGCTACGTCTCGTGCTGATGCGCTGGTTGTTTCATTGATGGGCACGTTGTCCCGTAGTGCTGCAGCGCGTGCGTCGGCACGCGCGATCGCATCAATCAGCAGCATGTCCTCATCATCGGATGAGGGGTCGCTTACCAGTGGGGAATGTGATGTGTTTCTGTCACCTGAACTGGATCCACGGACATTTGTCTACCACGTTTCTTTGCAGCCTTACGCCTTGAAGCGGAGCATCCATCGAGGACCTGTCCGATCGTTTTCGACGACGCCTGCGATGTCGATTTTCTCCTGTGGTGTGCGCCTCGTTCGCGCAGCTCGGTCCACGTTCCTCTGCATCCTGGTTTCCCTTTTCTTCTGTCTCGAAGATGGTTTTGGAATGCTCTGGACCGCTCGTGTGGTGCGTGTCGTTGGTCGTTTCCGATTCGGCGGAGACTTTTTCGACTGCTTTACACCACCACCTCCGTGGAGAGCGTCGCGTGATCCGGATGATTGGACTGCGTCATCCATTTTTGCACGCTTCCATGAGCATCTTCGCGATTTCATCGTAAAAGAAATCTTTCCTAGACACCGCGGTTCGTGAGCACCTTTCTCATTTTCGTGGAGGAAATAATCACGAGGCGGGTGGATACTGCGACGCCGCATAAAATAGTCGTCGCAAACACCGTGGCAAATCACGACGGTGATCAACCATTAATTGTAAATAATGACTGAAAATGCCGCGGACATGAACAACCCACAATCATTGCTATAGCGTTCCTGACGTGGCGAAAATTGTTTCACCAAACGCAAAGCTGACTGAAACCTTTGAGGTGTCATTAGTTGTTGCTCCAAAATTGGGGATGGTGCGGAATCATAAAGGGATAACTGAATGCCTATTGCAATCCTCGTCGTCTTGCTCCAAAATGCCCGCTATCCAATGCTTCATAATAAAGATTGGAAAATAAATGTGCCGTGCCCGCGCACCATCTTCGTAAGTTGTTGGGTTTATCGCGGTCCAAGTACACCATTGTATCCGACGGAACGATGCGTTTTGGTGGAGGTACTGCTCGTAAATGGCGTCGAGTTCTATAGTTTGATGTTTTGCCTTCGAGCATGTCGCCGCCCCACACTTCCTTGCCGAATTCGCGGGCAATATTCGACATATTTTTGGTGTGTGTGTGGATTCCTCCTTCCAAACGACGGCTGCCGTTCCGTCGCGCATCGCAGCTTTTTGGATTTTCCTGCGGTTCGCCTCCGCGGTATGTGTGGCCTCTGCCTCCTGCGTTTCCGTTGCCGTAGCCGCCTCGCTGCACCATTTGAATAATTACGTCCTGGTAACTCTTGTAATTTGCGGGGGCGTCCGAGCGGTATTGAGTGCTTTGGCGCGTTTGCGCGCGATGCGTTCTTTCATCATCCGAGAAACAACGCTTCACGATCATTGGCATTGAGGGTGTCCAACTTTGCGCGCAAGAGTGGTGGCGAATTCATCCCAGCTGCTCAAGTCCACCGCTCCAATTGGTGACCCGTCCGTGCCCACAATTTGCGCATACGCAGCTCCACGCTTCAGCGGGTCACATTTATCGTCCTTTGAGTTCCGGAACGTGCTTGGGTTTTTGGTGCAAACCAGCGCCGCCTTCAAATTCCGCCTTTTTAGTCATTACTGCAGCCTGCGCTGTTTCCATAATGTCTCGCGTGAATCTCGCCAGGCGTGGCGTTTGTGGAAGACATGGCTCGCTGACTTCTTGGATAATTTGTCGCCATGTACGCATCTGGGCTCCCATCGCCCTTGCAACATGCACGTTGTACCGGAAAAGGCGCGTCGGCTTGGGTTCTTCGAGAAACATATCGAGCCATAACGCGATCCGCTCCCTATCGCTCAATTCTTTCAGCTCCGGCCCGGATAGGCCGAGCAGGATTACCGCCGACGCCGCCACGACTGGTGTCACCTGTGATGCTTCGATTGCCGTTTCCAGTTTTTCCAGGGCCCCTTCTAACGGGTCTCCCGTTGTTTGGCGTGGCTCCGGAGCGCCTCTGATAGCCTGTTTGTCTGCATTTTCCGTGTGTTCATGCATTCGCGGAGCCGTGTGTCCGCGTAGATGGTCTGCGCTTCCATCATGTTGTGTTGAATCCTCGCGTCACCGTCCAACAGCACCGTTCGGTCCCTTTTCCTTGTCCTTTTCTAAGACCGTCAGCCAGGCGCACAAGCTCTTCTGTGATAGCTTCCGCTGAAATGATCCCTTGTTTGCGGAGACCTCTCACGTCTTTCGCTCTAGTCGACGTGCTTGGGTTGTTCAAAAGAAACTGATGTCCACATCGCCCTCCTCGGTGGAAAGCGAAGCGATATCCGTCTTGTTGCTCATTGTTAAGCGCGAATGTTGTGAAGTACAATCGTCTTTTTGTGACGTGGCGGAACTTCTTGAACGGCTAGATGACGAGAAGCTGCGGATCTGCCTGGGCGCGTGCGTACGGTATTTTTGTGCAAAATGTGTTTTGTTTTCGTTTTTGCGTCAGAGACCGCATTAAACCCACTTAGATTACTTACTGGATTTGTATCCAATTCCATAAGAGACAGAAGTAGAAGGAGAGAGAACGAATAATCATTCGGTAAAGAGATAACAAACATACATGCATGTGACATCACATTTGTAGAAAACCACTTCAGGAGCATACTCGGCACACAAGGTGCACTGGACCAAACCGTCCTAGGTACACCTGGGTCCGGGGTACCAAAATACATTCGGACCAGACATCTCGGACGAAAACCCGACATGCATTCTTCAGAAATCCCCGCACCACACACTGCATAGCAGTGAATGTGCGTCACTCACTCGGAAAGCCGGCCGACCACATGGTACCCGACCCCCTCGCTCGGACCCCCCGTGCCGAGCTTAAAGCCCATTTCAATCCATCCAGAAAATCACGTAACCATTCGACTGCCTCCTGTCGAAAAGACCTCGCCAACGAACCCTAACCCAATTGTAACCTTAACCTTAAATTTTAAACTGCAACCGCAATCCAACCTTCCGCAACATTAACTGTAAATTCCTAACGCTACCGACCTGTGTGGAGATGTGTACGCTGAAAGAAGGAGGCCGAGGGGAAGTGAGGGAGGCGTGGCCTGAGGTGGGGCAGGTCATGGCATGATTCTTCGCGACCCCGATGGGAAGCGGCGAGGCAGGCACGCGACTACAGCCGCGTGGCCGCGTAACTGGGGTTCCGTTCGTCCACCCTTCGCGTCCAGTCGCGTGTGGGACACGCCCACGTCGTCTACATCTCTGTTGTGTGTTTTTTCAGGGTTTGGCACCGGTACCGGGGAAGCCCCCAGCACCGAGTGCCCCTTCATTTGTGCCAAAGGTGTAGCACGCCAAACGGACATGCAAGAACAACGGATCGACGAAAGAAAATCTGAAAACATATGAAACTACAAAGGCAAATCAGCTCCGACTGAACAAACGGTGGTGCCTGAGGGAAAAAGGGAAGAAGCCGAGGCGAAACGAGCACTCGTGTTGTCAGTGGGCAAAAAGATGAAGACAAGAGAATCTACTAAACTAGAGAAATCGAACAAACCAAAGAGTGACAGAAAACAAAGAAAAGATATTGGTGGATGACAAACGCCCCGCCGGCGTTCGTCAGAGGGTTATGGCGAACACAGCGTGAATCCATGCTGTGTCAAGAGAAAACTGAAAACAAGTCAATCATAAACGTTAGATATAGTTTTTCCATTTTGAGGTCATCCTGGCTACCATTTCTTCACCCAGCGATGCCCAGCCACCAACTATTGAAGGGAAGAAAATGCTGGAAAAGTAAAGAATCTGAAAGGGATAGTCATTACGGAGGGATCAAATCAATCAACGGTTCCCCTTGTTAAAGCTCACGGGGTGTTGAAAACGCCATTGGCATATGAGGGTGGTTAGCTTTCCGGAAAGGTTTGATAACAGAGGAAGCGCACCCTTTCAACTTAGACACCCGCTCTCTTTCTTGGAAACCCGGGGCGCGGGTGAAAGAGAGCTGGTCGAAAAAACCTCTCGGGCACCTGCAAAACATTGAACCTGCAAAACATTGGATAGAATCACAGTCGCGTGGCATTCTTGACCGCCTTGAAAACAAACTGCTTTGCTGATCTGCCATCGTGTGGCATGGAACAGCTTAAACTGAATCAACATTCTGAAAACCACTTCACCGTGGGACCAGACACCGTCAGGAGTTCCGGTTCTCAGGGTTGGGTGGGTGGGCGTTTTTGCGTCAGAGACCGCATTAAACCCACTAAGATTACTTACTGGATTTGTATCCAATTCCATAAGAGACAGAAGTAGAAGGAGAGAGAACGAATAATCATTCGGTAAAGAGATAACAAACACACATACATGTGAGATCACATTTGTAGAAAACCACTTCAGGAGCATATCGGCACACAAGGTGCACTGGACCAACTGTCCTGGTACACCTGGGTCCGGGGTACCAAAATACATTCGGACCAGACATCTCGGACGAAACCCGGACATGCATTCGTCAGAAATCCCCCGCACCACACACTGCATAGCAGTGAATGTGCGTCGCTCACTGGAAAGCCGGCCGACCACATGGTACCCGACCCCTCGCTCGGACCCCCTCCCGTGTAGACTTTCAATCCCTCCAGAAAATCATGTACCATTCGATTGCCTCCGTCGAAAAGACTTCGCCAATGAAATGCTACCGACCTGTGTGAGATGTGTCGCGAAAGAAGGAGGCCGAGGGGAAGTGAGGGAGGCGTGGCCTGAGGTGGGGCAGGTCATGGCATGATTCTTCGCGACCCCGATGGGAAGCGGCAAGGCAGGCACGCGACTACAGCCGCGTGGCCGCGTAACTGGGGTTCCGTTCGTCCACCCTTCGCGTCCAGTCGCGTGTGGGACACGTCACGTCGTCTACATCTCTGTTGTGTGTTTTTTCTTGTGGCTTGGCACCGGTACCGGGGAAGCCCCCCATAGCGCGCGGTTACGCCAGAAACCACTCTTGCATCTTTTCTTCCTTCGAAGTTCTTCATCTCATGGTGTGCGTGTGTGTGTGCGGGGTTGGTCGTCACACTTCTCCGCCCTCTCGCGGGGCCGCTCTTCGCATAGCGGGCAACCACGTTTGACGGAGAAACGGCACACCGATGGGAGCTACACGCTCCACCTCCAGCGACCCTGTCGCGTCAACCCCAAAGTGGCGCGAGTAGGCGTCAGCCGGATTCTGCGCACCCTCGACGCAGAAAACACTGACGTCGATGCCTCTGTCACTACCAGAGGTCATATGTACTGAAAAGTTTGTTCAGTGCATAGCCTCTGCCAATGCCACCGAAACCGTTCAGGTGCTTTTGTGCAATCACAATCGCCCGGTGATCCGTTGCCACGCGATGACGTGCACCATCGGGAACGCGATGGTGTTCCACAATGTATCGCAGCATCAGTTGCGCTGCGCGAGGTTCCGCACGTGCCGAGTACCTCGCCTGGAACCGGTCCGTCTCGAGGTCCGGATCTCCTAGTTTGCCGTCCGGATTCCTATGGCATTGTTGCTGGTATTTTCGCAGTTTTTCCAGCACGCGGGTCGCCTCGCCGTCCTCACCGCAGAGCTGCTGCTCCAGGTCCTCGGTCCAACGTTGTCGATACGTCCACATCTTCAGTGGCGCTGGCCTCGCGCAGGTGAAGGACCGCACCCCAGCTCTTCCAGCGACGCGTCGGTGAAACACACCGCGTCGTAGGCCGCCTCGTCATAGGACGGGTGACGCTCATTCGATATTTTCCACCACTGGTTGTGCACAAGTGCTCCGCCAATCTCCTGAGTGTGCGCGAAACCGCCGAGTCAATGTATGGAACTGGGTCGTCCCAGTCGAAGCCCCGAAACGTCAGACGGAATATGCCGCGGTAGGTTCTCAACAGCTTGAAGGCGCGAGCCGGGTTCACCTGGGTGGTGTGGAGTGCGAAAAATATCAGCGAGATCAGTGACGCCAAACTGCGGATCGTGTGGAAGTTTTCCGCAGCGCAATCTGCATCTTCGCCACGGTCTTGACCGAGTTCCGAATCAGACGTTCATGTCCGTTCCACGTGTGTCCTCACCGAGAAACACCGTATTGGCACTCTGCCATCTGCAAGATCGCTTCGTCGGACATCACCTCCAACTCGTCACGGTTTGGCGATGTCATGAGCGTTTGCCGCCTTGATGCGCGCCACGACCGCGCGCACCGCCATCAGGAACTCGCGTTCCTGCACCTCCTTCGCTGCGATCAGAATGTTGTCGATGAGGGTGGTGATGGTGACTGGCGTGTCGATGTCGACGATCGTCCAGCGTCACGGCTTCGACCCACTGCAACGCTCCACCGCGCACCGGTCGGGAGCGTCCGCAGACGGCAGCATCGCCCGTCATGTCGTGCTCGGAAAACGAACTTGTTGCGGAGTGTCGCCGCGATCGGGATAGCGTCGTAATAAGCTTCGAAATCGATCTGCAGCATGTAGCGGGCGTATCGCAACCGCTGCCGCCTTCCAAGGCGAGTGTCGTAGTGGACGCGTGGCACGTGATGTGTCGGGATCACCCGGTTCAGCAGCGGCTCCGTGATGAGGCGCCGTCTGCTCCTTCAACTCGGGCACCGTGAACACGTTCACGCCATGCACTCCCTCAGGCGTTGCGCCTGGGTACTCCACCTGTTGGCAGGACACGGCCTGAATTTTCCCATGTCGACTGCCTGGCGGATCTCGTCCGCTGTCAGGGCGCATTTTTGATGGTCCGCGAGGTCCGCAATCCGTCATAGAAGCAGGGATCCAGGAAGCACTGGATCCGGCGAAGAAAACGCTTTGTGGAGGCGCGTTTTGTCGGCATCATCAGCACCGCCTCCATATCCAGCGGCGTGTTTTGTTTCCAGTGCAGCGGCCAGTGCTTTACTAGCGCCGGCCTTTCCGCCATCACTGGACGAACCCGGACATGCGATCCACCATGTCCGACACCTCTTGCGGTGCAATCGCGAGGTTCGCACATGACGATTCCTGGGAGCGGAAACGAAACACCGAAGTCGCCGCTTCTAGCGGGTCTGGAATAGCGCTCTTCCTGCGTTTTCCCTTGCGGTCTCGGCCTCCACCGTAGGCTGCTGGCCATGCCCAGCGTAGCGCAGCAGCGTGGCTTGTTTGGCGTGGCCTGATATCGTCATCAAGTCCTTCAGCGGGACACCCGCTTCCGCCATGCAGCGGAGTGCGCCTTTTCGAATCGAGGGCAGCTGTGCGCCTCGCATCTCTGTCCGCACCTCGTGCGATCCGCGACCTCAGCTCCTCCGAGTGAGGCGCGAACAACTCCTCTGATGGTTTCCGTTTTGCCATCATCTCTTGCAGCGTGGCTGCAAGGTCTCTGGTCAGCATCGACGGCACAGGGTATGGACCCTTGTCTTGGCACCTTTTCCTTTGCGTATCGTCAGGGTGATTCGCACGCACGACCTCCTCTGCGATGGTGGTCGCTCTCCTCCTGCCGCGGTGGTCCGGTTCCGCCGCGGGTGTCGGAAACACCGCTCACGTCCTTCACCCGAAGCGTGGATATGTCGCACGCTCGCGCGGCGAATCCCCACATCATCGCCAAGAAAAGTGCAGCCCGAGGATGGCCTAGGCGAAGTCGGTCGAGGATTTTCTCGACCTGCATACGCGATACGAAAGCGAGGCGCGTCTGGCACCGACTCCTTCATGAAGCGCTGCGCCGTGCCAAAAGCGCTTCGCCATTCCGGGTCGTCCTGGAGGCGAATGCCTCGCGACTGGGTGGAATAGAGCGGCAAGTCGCGCAGCGCACCCGCTACTCCCGCAAACGCCTTCGCTGTCGTTGCCCACTTCCATTTGCGTGCCCGAGCGGTCGACAAGATCAGGTCGATACACGCCGACGGAAGACGCATGAGCATCTGCTCTGAATTCACTGCACTTTATGCGCGTCAGCCATCGTAGATGGTGTGCGCGCGTGTCCGGCCTCACAAGACTCCATGCCAGCTGTGAGACGTGTGGCGGTTTCTGCGCTGAAGAGGAACCAGCTCTCGGGCAGGCCTCTGCTTCCTCTGCTTGCGAAAGACGCCTGCCCTGCATGTTTAAAGGGTTTGAACGGATATCCTCGAGTGCTCGTTTCGCCTCCTCCGATATGTTTGCGTCGACATCGGCGTATCCATCACCTTTCCTGTTGCCAGGAATCCTGGATGTCTCGCCTTCATCGCCTTCATCGTTGATGTCCGGATCGACGTTCACTCCATCACCTGGCCATCTTTTCCGTCTGGTCAGACGTGGCGCTGGATCATCCGAACGACCTTGATGTGTCTCCGGCGTCGCACCTCTTGGGCGAGGCACGCATCGGGACGCGTGGCGTGACGCACGCTGTGGCTTTGAGGTCGGGTAATGCGTCATCCCGGCGGGAATGTACACACCCACCGTCGCCTCCGACGCCACCTTTGTGAGGACGTGCATAGCCTGGCATCGCACACCGTTCATGTCTTCCGGTGCCTCACGGAGTCTCGCCCGAGGAGCAAACTTATAGTTTCTAAACTGGTCAGATAACGCCGACATCGAGGGCCCTCGAACGAGATACGACTCGTCGATCGGAGGGTCCATCGACACTCATCGGCTCCGTTCTCCTCACGGAAAATCACCTCATTCGGATCGGTTCGGTGATGGATCCACGATGTGGATCTTCTTGTGGAGAAGTTTCAGCATCTCTGAACACTATAGGGTTGCAGCGGTGTCGCAGTTTGTGTCGCACACGCTGCTGTCCAACGGCTGTGTCACTCATACCGCGCGCGACACCATCACCGGCTCTCGCCAGAGCCGTCGCAGCCCATAGGTGATCCAAAACGAATTCGTATACCTTCCTGGCGTGTTTGTTTGCCTCTGCGAATGTTTCTTCTATCCACTCAGAGATGCATTTCCCTTGTGGAGATGGTGGTGATGGATTCGCCGGCACGTTTTCAGCTACACTCACGGTCGCGTTCGTTGGCATACTCCCTGGGATGTTCTCTGGGACGATCCTCTGCTCATTTTCTGATTCTTTGTCGGGAATTTTCGCCGATGCGTTCTCAGGCTCGTGAGCTACGACTCGTGCTGATACGCTGGTTGTTTTATTGACGGGTGCATTGCCTTGCAGTGCTGCAGCACGTGCGTCGGCACGCGCGATCGCATCAATCAGCAGTATGTCCTCATCATCGGACTGAGGGTTCGTTTACCAGTGGGGAATGTGATGTGTTTTCCGTCACTCGAACTGGATCCACGGACGTTTGTCTACCACGTTTCTTTGCAGCCTTACGTCTTGGAAGCGGAGCATCCATCGAGGACCTGTCCGGACGTTTTCGGGACGACGCCTGCGATGTCGATTTTCTCTCCTGTGGTGTGCGCCTCGTTCGCGCAGCTCGGTCCACGTTCCTCTGCATCCTGGTTTCCTTTTTCTTCTGTCTCGAAGATGGTTTTGGAATGCTCTGGACCGCTCGTGTGGTGCGTGTCGTGGGTCGTTTCCGATTCGGCGGAGACTTTTTCGACTGCTTTAAACCACCGCCTCCGTGGAGAGCGTCGTGTGATCCGGATGATTGGACTGCGTCATCCATTTTTGCACGCTTCCATGGCATCTTTGCGATTTCATCGTAAAAGAAATCTTTCCTAGATACCGGGTGGTTCGTGAGCACCTTTCTCATTTTCGTGAGGAAATAATCACGAGGCGGGTGATACTGCGACGCCGCAAAAAGTAGTCGTCGCAAACACCGTGGCAAATCACGCCGGTGATCGACCATTAATTGTAAATAATGACTGAAAAATGCCGCGGACATGAACAACCCACAATCATTGCTATAGCGTTCCTGACGTGGCGAAAATTGTTTCACCAAACGCAAAGCCGGCCAAACCTTTTGAGGTTCTCATTGAGTTGTTGCTCCAAAATTGGGGATGGTGCGGAATCATAAAGGGATAACTGAATGCCTGTTGCATCCTCGTCGTCTTGCTCCAAAATGCCCGCTATCCAATGCTTCATAATAAAGATTGGAAAATACACAAAGCCGTGCTTGCGCACCATCTTCGTAAGTTGTTGGGTTTTATCACGGTCCAAGTACACCATTGTATCCGACGGAACGATACGTTTTGGTGGGAGGTACTGCTCGTAAATTGCGTCGAGTTCTATGTTTGATGTTTTGCCTTCGAGCATATCGCCGCCCCACACCTCCTTGCCGAATTCGCGGGCAATATTCGACATATTTTTTGATGTGTGTGTGGATTCCTCCTTCAAAACGACGGCTGCCGTTCCGTCGCGCATCAGTTTTTGGATTTTCCTGCGGTTCGCCTCCTCGGTACGTGTGGCCTCTGCCTCCTGCGCCGCCGTTGCCGTAGCCGTTTCGCCTGCCACCGTTTGTATAAGTTCGTCCTTGGTAACTCTTTTTGGTTTGTTTGGCGCGTTTGCGTGCGCATGCGTTCGTTCAATATCCGGGAAGCAAGCTCACGATCATTGGCGTTGAGGGCGTCCAACTTTGCGTTGCCGCAGCGGCGAATTCTTCCCAGCTGCTCAAGTCCAAAGCTCCAGTTTGTGATCCGTCCGGGCCCAAAATGGGTGCGTATTGCGCCCCGCCCTCGAGCAGGTCGTGTTTGTCATCTTTTGCCCGCCTGAACAATCTTTGCGATTTCTTTTTCATGGCCGCCACCTCCCTGGATATTTGTCGCTGTGTTATCCGCCTCTTTCCGCGCCTCCTCTAGCGCAATCCGGTTGAAACGCGCCAACCGAGCCGTCTCAGGAAGTAGAGGGTGTCCACTTTTGAGAGTATTTCGCGCCACTCCATGTTGTCACCTTCAAGCGCGCTGGTAATAAACGTGTTGTAACGATATAAACGCGACGTGCTTGGCTCATGTACAAAGAATTCGTACCAAAGAGTGATCCGCTCTGCAAGGCTCATCTCCTGAGCCCCAGGCCCCGCAAGGCCGAGCAGGATTACCGCGGATGCTGCCATGATCGGTGTGAGAAGTTTTGCTTCGATGGACGCCTCTAACCTTGCCTGTAGTCCTTCCATTGGGTCCGCTACCTCGCTCAAACGCTGCAAGAGTCTCTTGTTTCTATCCTCCGTAGATAGATACTTTCGCATTTCCTTATCGGAAAATAACGATTGCGCGTGCATCATTTCCCTCTGGATGTTGCGCGGGTGTTCCTCAAAGGTCGCCCTGCTGTCATATGATCTGGCAGATGCTGACCCGTCCCCTTTGCCTTCGAGCAAGCCGGTGGCCATACCCATGCACAACTCGATAAATTGGTTGTGATCAATGCTTCCTCCGAGGTACATCTTTTTATCGTTGAGGCTGAGGTTCGGGTTTCGGGATTTGCAAAATAGACTTTCATTTTCTCATCAAGCTCCTCCTCTGTGAGTCGTCTGGTTGGCTCCATTGTTGCGTTGATGTTTGATGAGTCGTCTGATAAATTGTCTGATAAATCGTCTGGTAGATTCCCTGATAAACGGCGTCTGTTTAAACTTTGTTGGCGTAACTGAGCGTGCTTCAATTTTTGTGTAAGAATTCGTTTTTGCGTCAGAGACCGCATTAAACCCACTAAGATTACTTACTGGATTTGTATCCAATTCCATAAGAGACAGAAGTAGAAGGAGAGAGAACGAATAATCATTCGGTAAAGAGATAACAAACACACATACATGTGACATCACATTTGTAGAAAACCACTTCAGGAGCATATCGGCACACAAGGTGCACTGGACCAACCGTCCCGGGTACACCCGGGTCCGGGGTACCAAAATACATTCGGACCAGACATCTCGGACGAAACCCGGACATGCATTCGTCAGAAATCCCCCGCACCACACACTGCATAGCAGTGAATGTGCGTCGCTCACTCGGAAAGCCGGCCGACCACATGGTACCCGACCCCTCGCTCGGACCCCCTCCCGTGTAGACTTTCAATCCCTCCAGAAAATCATGTACCATTCGATTGCCTCCGTCGAAAAGACTTCGCCAATGAAATGCTACCGACCTGTGTGAGATGTGTCGCGAAAGAAGGAGGCCGAGGGGAAGTGAGGGAGGCGTGGCCTGAGGTGGGGCAGGTCATGGCATGATTCTTCGCGACCCCGATGGGAAGCGGCAAGGCAGGCACGCGACTACAGCCGCGTGGCCGCGTAACTGGGGTTCCGTTCGTCCACCCTTCGCGTCCAGTCGCGTGTGGGACACGTCACGTCGTCTACATCTCTGTTGTGTGTTTTTTCTTGTGGCTTGGCACCGGTACCGGGGAAGCCCCCCATAGCGCGCGGTTAGCCAGAAACCACTCTTGCATCTTTTCTTCCTTCGAAGTTCTTCATCTCATGGTGTGCGTGTGTGTGTGTGCGGGGTTGGTCGTCACACTTCTCCGCCCTCCTCGCGGGGCCGCTCTTCGCATAGCGGGCACCACGTTTGACGGAGAAACGGCACACCGATGGGAGCTACACGCTCCACCTCCAGCGACCCCGTCGCGTCAACCCCAAAGTGGCGCGAGTAGGCGTCAGCCGGATTCTGCGCACCCTCGACGTAGAAAAACACTACGTCGATGCCTCTGTCATACCAGAGGTCATATGTGTACTCGAAAAGTTTGTTCAGTGCATAGCCTCTGCCAATGCCACCGAAACCGTTCAGGTGCTTTTGTGCAATCACAATCGCCCGGTGATCCGTTGCCAGCGCGATGCGTGCACCATCGGGAACGCGATGGTGTTCCACAATGTATCGCAGCATCAGTTGCGCTGCGCGAGGTTCCGCATGTGCCGAGTACCTCGCCTGGAACCGGTCCGTCTCGAGGTCCGGATCTCCTAGTTTGCCGTCCGGATTCCTATGGCATTGTTGCTGGTATTTTCGCAGTTTTTCCAGCACGCGGGTCGCCTCGCCGTCCTCACCGCAGAGCTGCTGCTCCAGGTCCTCGGTCCAACGTTGTCGATACGTCCACATTTCAGTGGCGCCGGCCTCGCGCAGGTGAAGGACCGCACCCCAGCCTTCCAGCGACGCGTCGGTGAAACACACCGCGTCGTAGGCCGCCTCGTCATAGGACGGGTGACGCTCATTCGATATTTTCCACCACTGGTTGTGCACAAGTGCTCCGCCAATCTCCTGGAGTGTGCGCGAAACCGCCGAGTCAATGTATGGAACTGGGTCGTCCCAGTCGAAGCCCCGAAACGTCAGACGGAATATGCCGCGGTAGGTTCTCAACAGCTTGAAGGCGCGAGCCGGGTTCACCTGGGTGGTGTGGAGTGCGAAAAATATCAGCGAGATCAGTGACGCCAAACTGCGGATCGTGTGGGAAGTTTTTCGCAGCGCAATCTGCATCTTCGCCACGGTCTTGACCGAGTTCCGAATCAGACGTTCATGTCCGTTCCACGCGTATTCCTCACCGAGAAACACCGTATTGGCACCTGCCATCTGCAAGATCGCCTCGTCGGACATCACCTCCAACTCGTCACGGTTTGGTGATGTCATGAGGTTTGCCGCCTTGATGCGCGCCACGACCGCGCGCACCGCCATCAGGAACTCACGTTCCTCACCTTCTTTCGCTGCGATCAGAATGTTGTCGATGAGGGTGGTGATGGTGACTGGCGTGTCGATGTCGACGATCGTCCAGCGTCACGGCCTGACCCACTGCAACGCTCCACCGCGCACCGGTCGGGAGCGTCCGCAGACGGCAGCATCGCCCGTCATGTCGTGCTCGAAAACGAACTTGTTGCGGAGTGTCGCCGCGATCGGGATAGCGTCGTAATAAGCTTCGAAATCGATCTGCAGCATGTAGCGGGCGTATCGCAACCGCTGCCGCCTTCCAAGGCGAGTGTCGTAGTGGACGCGTGGCAACGATGTGTCGGGATCACCCGATTCAGCAGCGGCTCCGTGATGAGGCGCCGTCTGCCCTTCAACTCCGGGCACCGTGAACACGTTCACGCCATGCACTCCCTCAGGCAGTTGCGCCTGGGTACCCAATTCGTTGGCAGGACACCGGCTCGAATTTTCCCACGTCGACTGCCTGGCGGATCTCGTCCGCTGTCAGGGCGCATTTTTGATGGTCCGCGAGGTCCGCAATCCGTCATAGAAGCAGGGATCCAGGAAGCACTGGATCCGGCGAAGAAAACGCTTTGTGGAGGCGCGTTTTGTCGGCATCATCAGCACCGCCTCCATATCCAGCGGCGTGTTTTGTTTCAAGTGCAGCGGCCAGTGCTTTACTAGCGCCGGCCTTTCCGCCATCACTCGGACGAACCCGGACATGCGATCCACCATGTCCGACACCTCTTGCGGTGCAATCGCGAGGTTCGCACATGACGATTCCTGGGAGCGGAAACGAAACACCGAAGTCGCCGCTTCTAGCGGGTCTGGAATAGCGCTCTTCCTGCGTTTTCCTTGCGGTCTCGGCCTCCACCGTGCGCTGCTGGCCATACCCAGGTAGCGCAGCAGCGTGGCTTGTTTGGCGTGGCCTGATATCGTCATCAAGTCCTTCAGCGGGACACCCGCTTCCGCCATGCAGCGGAGTGCGCCTTTTCGAATCGAGGGCAGCTGTGCGCCTCGCATCTCTGTCCGCACCTCGTGTGCGATCCGCGACCTCAGCTCCTCCGAGTGAGGCGCGAACAACTCCTCTGATGGTTTCCGTTTTGCCATCATCTCTTGCAGCGTGGCTGCAAGGTCTCTGGTCAGCATCGACGGCACAGGGTATGGACCCTCGTCTTGGCACCTTTTCCTTTGCGTATCGTCAGGGTGATTCGCACGCACGGCTCCTCCTCTGCGATGGTGGTCGCTCTCCTCCTGCCGCGGTGGTCCGGTTCCGCCGCGGGTGTCGGAAACACCGTCACGTCCTTCACCCGAAGCGTGGATATGTCGCACGCTCGCGCGGCGAATCCCCACATCATCGCCAAGAAAAGTGCAGCCCGAGGATGGCCTAGGCGAAGTCGGTCGAGGATTTTCTCGACCTGCATACGCGATACGAAAGGAGGCGCGTCTGGCACCGACTCCTTCATGAAGCGCTGCGCCGTGCCAAAAGCGCTTCGCCATTCCGGGTCGTCCTGGAGGCGAATGCCTCGCGACTGGGTGGAATAGAGCGGCAGGTCGCGCAGCGCACCCGCTACTCCCGCAAACGCCTTCGCTGTCGTTGCCCACTTCCATTTGCGTGCCCGAGCGGTCGACAAGATCAGGTCGATACACGCCGACGGAAGACGCATGAGCATCTGCTCTGAATTCATGCATTTTATGCGCGTCAGCCATCGTAGATGGTGTGCGCGCGTGTCCGGCCTCACAAGACCCCATGCCAGCTGTGAGACGTGTGGCGGTTTCGCGCTGAAGAGGAACCAGTTCTCGGGCAGGCCTCTGCTTCCTCTGCTTGCGAAAGAGGCCTGCCCTGCATGTTTAAAGGGTTTGAACGGATATCCTCGAGTGCTCGTTTCTGCCTCCTCCGATATGTTTGCGTCGACATCGGCGTATCCATCACCTTTCCTGTTGCCAGGAATCCTGGATGTCTCGCCTTCATCGCCTTCATCGTTGATGTCCGGATCGACGTTCACTCCATCACCTGGCCATCTTTTCCGTCTGGTCAGACGTGGCGCTGGATCATCCGAACGACCTTGATGTGTCTCCGGCGTCGCACCTCTTGGGCGAGGCACGCATCGGGACGCGTGGCGTGACGCACGCTGTGGCTTTGAGGTCGGGTAATGCGTCATCCCGGCGGGAATGTACACACCCACCGTCGCCTCCGACGCCACCTTTGTGAGGACGTAATAGCTCGGGTATCGCACACCGTTCATGTCTTCCGGTGCCTCACGGAGTCTCGCTCCGAGGAGAAACTTATAGTTTCTAAACTGGTCAGATAACGCCGACATCGAGGGCCCTCGAACGAGATACAATTCGTCGATCGGAGGGTCCATCGACACCTCATCGGCTCCGTTCTCCTCACGGAAAATCACCTCATTCGGATCGGTCGGTGATGGATCCACGATGTGGATCTTCTTGTGGAGAAGTTTCAGCATCTCTTGAACACTATAGGGTTGCAGCGGTGTCAGTTTGTGTCGCACACGCTGCTGTCCAACGGCTGTGTCACTCATACCGCGCGCGACACCATCACCGGCTCTCGCCAGAGCCGTCGCAGCCCATAGGTGATCCAAAACGAATTCGTATACCTTCCTGGCGTGTTTGTTTGCCTCTGCGAATGTTTCTTCTATCCACTCAGAGATGCATTTCCCTTGTGGAGATGGTGGTGATGGATTCGCCGGCACGTTTTCAGCTACACTCACGGTCGCGTTCGTTGGCATACTCCCTGGGATGTTCTCTGGGACAATCCTCTGCTCATTTTCTGATTCTTTGTCGGGAATTTTCGCCGATGCGTTCTCAGGCTCGTGAGCCACGACTCGTGCTGATACGCTGGTTGTTTTATTGACGGGTGCATTGCCTTGCAGTGCTGCAGCACGTGCGTCGGCACGCGCGATCGCATCAATCAGCAGCATGTCCTCATCATCGGATGAGGGGTCGCTTACCAGTGGGGAATGTGATGTGTTTTCTGTCACCTGAACTGGATCCACGGACGTTTGTCTACCACGTTTCTTTGCAGCCTTACGTCTTGGAAGCGGAGCATCCATCGAGGACCTGTCCGGACGTTTTCGGGACGACGCCTGCGATGTCGATTTTCTCTCCTGTGGTGTGCGCCTCGTTCGCGCAGCTCGGTCCACGTTCCTCTGCATCCTGGTTTCCTTTTTCTTCTGTCTCGAAGATGGTTTTGGAATGCTCTGGACCGCTCGTGTGGTGCGTGTCGTGGGTCGTTTCCGATTCGGCGGAGACTTTTTCGACTGCTTTAAACCACCGCCTCCGTGGAGAGCGTCGTGTGATCCGGATGATTGGACTGCGTCATCCATTTTTGCACGCTTCCATGGCATCTTTGCGATTTCATCGTAAAAGAAATCTTTCCTAGATACCGGGTGGTTCGTGAGCACCTTTCTCATTTTCGTGAGGAAATAATCACGAGGCGGGTGATACTGCGACGCCGCAAAAAATAGTCGTCGCAAACACCGTGGCAAATCACGCCGGTGATCGACCATTAATTGTAAATAATGACTGAAAAATGCCGCGGACATGAACAACCCACAATCATTGCTATAGCGTTCCTGACGTGGCGAAAATTGTTTCACCAAACGCAAAGCCGGCCAAACCTTTTTGAGGTTCTCATTGAGTTGTTGCTCCAAAATTGGGGATGGTGCGGAATCATAAAGGGATAACTGAATGCCTGTTGCATCCTCGTCGTCTTGCTCCAAAATGCCCGCTATCCAATGCTTCATAATAAAGATTGGAAAATACACAAAGCCGTGCTTGCGCACCATCTTCGTAAGTTGTTGGGTTTTATCACGGTCCAAGTACACCATTGTATCCGACGGAACGATACGTTTTGGTGGGAGGTACTGCTCGTAAATTGCGTCGAGTTCTATGTTTGATGTTTTGCCTTCGAGCATATCGCCGCCCCACACCTCCTTGCCGAATTCGCGGGCAATATTCGACATATTTTTTGATGTGTGTGTGGATTCCTCCTTCAAAACGACGGCTGCCGTTCCGTCGCGCATCAGTTTTTTGGATTTTCCTGCGGTTCGCCTCCTCGGTATGTGTGGCCTCTGCCTCCTGCGCCGCCGTTGCCGTAGCCGTTTCGCCTGCCACCGTTTGTATAAGTTCGTCCTTGGTAACTCTTTTGGTTTGTTTGGCGCGTTTGCGTGCGCATGCGTTCGTTCAATATCCGGGAAGCAAGCTCACGATCATTGGCGTTGAGGGCGTCCAACTTTGCGTTAAGCGTAGCGGCGAATTCTTCCCAGCTGCTCAAGTCCAAAGCTCCAGTTTGTGATCCGTCCGGGCCCAAAATGGGTGCGTATTGCGCCCCGCCCTCGAGCAGGTCGTGTTTGTCATCTTTTGCCCGCCTGAACAATCTTTGCGATTTCTTTTCATGGCCGCCACCTCCCTGGATATTTGTCGCTGTGTTATCCGCCTCTTTCCGCGCCTCCTCTAGCGCAATCCGGTTGAAACGCGCCAACCGAGCCGTCTCAGGAAGTAGAGGGTGTCCACTTTTGAGAGTATTTCGCGCCACTCCATGTTGTCACCTTCAAGCGCGCTGGTAATAAACGTGTTGTAACGATATAAACGCGACGTGCTTGGCTCATGTACAAAGAATTCGTACCAAAGAGTGATCCGCTCTGCAAGGCTCATCTCCTGAGCCCCAGGCCCCGCAAGGCCGAGCAGGATTACCGCGGATGCTGCCATGATCGGTGTGAGAAGTTTTGCTTCGATGGACGCCTCTAACCTTGCCTGTAGTCCTTCCATTGGGTCCGCTACCTCGCTCAAACGCTGCAAGAGTCTCTTGTTTCTATCCTCCGTAGATAGATACTTTCGCATTTCCTTATCGGAAAATAACGATTGCGCGTGCATCATTTCCCTCTGGATGTTGCGCGGGTGTTCCTCAAAGGTCGCCCTGCTGTCATATGATCTGGCAGATGCTGACCCGTCCCCTTTGCCTTCGAGCAAGCCGGTGGCCATACCCATGCACAACTCGATAAATTGGTTGTGATCAATGCTTCCTCCGAGGTACATCTTTTTTATCGTTGAGGCTGAGGTTCGGGTTTCGGGATTTGCAAAATAGACTTTCATTTTCTCATCAAGCTCCTCCTCTGTGAGTCGTCTGGTTGGCTCCATTGTTGCGTTGATGTTTGATGAGTCGTCTGATAAATTGTCTGATAAATCGTCTGGTAGATTCCCTGATAAACGGCGTCTGTTTAAACTTTGTTGGCGTAACTGAGCGTGCTTCAATTTTTGTGTAAGAATTCGTTTTTGCGTCAGAGACCGCATTAAACCCACTAAGATTACTTACTGGATTTGTATCCAATTCCATAAGAGACAGAAGTAGAAGGAGAGAGAACGAATAATCATTCGGTAAAGAGATAACAAACACACATACATGTGACATCACATTTGTAGAAAACCACTTCAGGAGCATATCGGCACACAAGGTGCACTGGACCAACCGTCCCGGGTACACCCGGGTCCGGGGTACCAAAATACATTCGGACCAGACATCTCGGACGAAACCCGGACATGCATTCGTCAGAAATCCCCCGCACCACACACTGCATAGCAGTGAATGTGCGTCGCTCACTCGGAAAGCCGGCCGACCACATGGTACCCGACCCCTCGCTCGGACCCCCTCCCGTGTAGACTTTCAATCCCTCCAGAAAATCATGTACCATTCGATTGCCTCCGTCGAAAAGACTTCGCCAATGAAACCCTAACCCTAACCCTAACCCTAACCCTCATGACCTTAACCTCACCCTATGACCCTAATCCTCACCCTACACCTTAACCCTCACCCTATGACTCACTTGAACCCTATGCACCCTAACCCTATGCACCCTCACCCTATGCACCCTCACCCTATGCCCCTATCCCTATGCCCCTATCCCTATGCCCCTATCCCTATGCCCCTATCCCTATGCCCCCAGTAAAACAACTGTCATCATATACCGAAGCCCCCGCCAATGCCGCAGAAAACAAGACCACCTGCCAAACCCCTCTCCCCTCCCATGCAACCATTGAAATGAATCGTCAGGGATCAAGGTGGCGCCCAAAGCGGCCCCGAAAATCTTCACCGCTCTTCGCAGTGAGGTTCCCCGTGGCCTTCGCAGGTGCGGAAAACCCTGTGCAACTAGAGCCCATAGCCTTCCAAGCACCGAAGCTGGGGTGAGCAGAGGTATTCTTTGCGAGACATACATGATGGGGTGACACACAAATCCGCTGTAGGAACGCAGCCCGTTTCGGTTCTCAGCGCCAGGGTCTTTAGCGACATCTCACCTGTCTTATATCCACGAAGAGCACCATTGGAGGATCAGTCGCCGCCACACAGACCGCGCACGAATTGGCCTTTCAGCGTAGTATCACGCCTCTCCTCTGGCGCGCGATGTGCGGCCCGCAGCGCTGCCAGCATGCCCGGGTACACACTAGGAAGGCCAGCCCGCAGTGACACAACCACCTAGCACAGGGGTCACGCAAGCACCATACCAGGCGGCACAGCCGTTGACAATCCAGGGAGCACTGCAGCAGGAGCTCTGCAGACACGCCTGCGAACAAACAGGGGAACTTCCAGCACACGTGTGGCACACCAAAGGTCACCGATGTAGACCTGGCATCGAAAAAGCGGAGCACTACTATTCCTTCGTTGTTGTGGGAAGGTGGCCCTGTTGAAAATGGTCCCCAGACACTGCTGTTCAACGGTGACCCCGCCCGGATGTCGACTCAGAGGTAATACAGTGGCGGCTGCACCAATGGAGGACGACATGAGAACAAACATGCCTACACTTTTGTCTGGGGAGGGGTCGCGCCAAAACGAGAAAACGAGCGACAAAACAATAACCAATGCCACGTGTGGTATGCCGCATTGTGGATGGTACAGAACGGCGGCGGGTGAAGCAGATACAGCCCTGCTTACCCCATGCCGCCTCCGTGCGCAGTTGCGCTGCAGATCCGAGAGAGAATGGGGATGAAGAGATCATTTGTGCCAGCAGAGATGATCAGCACCATGGACACACAGGTAACATTATCGTCACCACTGTGCGGAAAGACATGTGGGTGTGTAGAGCATGCGGACGCATCTGTGCGTCACGCACCTCTGATGCACAGGGGGTCACCGAAGGAGGAAGAGGAGGGGGGGAGAGAGAGATGCATAATGCAATACCGCTCATGCGGTGTACGCATATTCATCTCGGGGACTGTTTGTCCTAATTTGCTAGAGAAAAGTTTCTTGTATTCGAAAATATGTCTTTTTGTTACCATTTTATTTTCTTTTCTGCACGAAACGTCTGGGAGATACGCACTGCCATCTCGGGTGAATACCTTTCCCCTTGCACTTGATATGGATGACAACCGTTTCGCTCCACCACGCACGCACAGACAGACGGACACCTCCCCCCTCAAAAAAAAAACAAAAAAAATAGAGGGCAAAGGGAGGCGGTGCATCGAGGAAGAGAAGCTTGAACAGAGAGCATCACTGGCCCAGTGAAATGATTCCACACGTATGCAAGAGAGAGGGAGACAAGACGGAGAGGTCAAGTCGGTGCGGGAACCCTATAAGAAGAGAGAATATAAGGCACATGATAAAACAGGTGCTTTAAAATGGGCGGGGGAATACAAAGAGAAGTCAAACAGGGAGAATTGCCGTTCATTGAAAACCGAGAGATGAAAAAAAAAGGCACCTGCTCAACGACTTCATCTTGAAAACGCTCACCCATGCGCACAAGAAAGGGCAAATCCGCTAACAAGGAGGGGAACTCGTAGAATACAGAGAGGTGTTTGTGCGACGTCAAGAGAACCACACCAGAGAAGGGGAACAGCGACGGCGCCACACTCAGTCTGAACGGAAAGAAACAGATACTGAAAGGAAAAAAGAAAGAGAGGAATTTTTTCAAGTAAAAAACAAAATGCACACAAAGCGGTTTCACGCGATGTGCGTCGCACCAACAGTTACAGTTACTCCATTTGTGTGTACGCACCGTTCTCGGTTGATTGTTGTTGTTGGTTTTTTTGGGAGGGATCCTGCGAGCTCCCCCGTGAACTTTCGCTGAATTGCTCGGATGCCCTCTCAAAGCACGACAACTTTTCTACCGCTTAGAGAACATAGACCACGGCAGTAGCCGACAGTCCAACCACAGCGGCAACGGTGCACTTCACCAAGACGGCACCGTTTCCGGACAACACACGATTGCCCGCCTTGTTCGCGTTGTTGTCCTCTTGGCACTCTGTGCAGGCGCCTTTCGTATCGCACTTGGTACATTTGTCGCGTTTTCCCGAGCTCCTTACGCACACACTGCCCTCCATGAGGTAGCCTTCGGCGCAGAATTCGCACTCCCCGTTGAGTCCGCAGCTGTCACAACCTTCTTTGAGGCAGGGGCCTTTTTCACAACCCCAACGAGTCTCGATGAAGCCCGTCTCGCATTGTCGGCACTCTCGAAGGCCCACCTCGTAGCATTGCACACAGTCATCATAGTTGCATTCGGGCGGTTTGCACTCCGATACACGTGGGAGATCGTGTATACTTGGACACTTATTGCAATCCGTGCCGTTGATTTCACCGCATAGCTCACAGTTCTTGATTCCGCAGGCATTCTTCGCCTCAGCGTAGGTGACGAGCACCACGAGGGTCATCGAGACCAGGAAATACTTCTCAAGGCTGGCGGGCATGGTGGTGAGAACCAGGTAGCGGGAGAGGACAGGAAGTAGTCTTGAGCGGTGATGCTTTGCTTGATGGTGGAGGTGGTGGTGTGTGTGTGTGTGTGTGTGGTTTGTGTGTGTGTGATGGGGATGGACGCGCAAGAAGGCCCTGCAAGCAAAAATCAAAACGGGCATGTGGGGTGAGAGGAATAGTGGAGTGCCAGAAGCGGGGAAATGCGATCAACGTCTTCAAGGCGGATGTGGTTCAGCTTTACCGTGCCCGTTTTCTTATCCATGAGGGTGTGGGTGTGTGCGCTGATTTGGTGAGAGCAACCCAGGCAGCATCGACGCGCAGCGCTTCATTGTAAACAGGTGAGTGCGTTCACCCGGCAGCAGGGGATGAGGCACACGCGGGCAGATAATGTACGCGGGGTTTTGGGGCCCTCTCTCCCCAATCACAACACACGCACTACAGACTGTTCCTATCTTCTCTGGTTTCTCTCTTTCCCTCCAGTGAGGAGGGGAGGGGAAGGTCAGTCACAGGGGTAGTCGTAAACTACAAAAAAAAAGCCATCAGCAACCCAGGGGGGGGGATTCCAAAGGCGGTTCGAAAGAACACAAGAAAATAAAAGAGTTTCTCTATGAATGGGCACACACGCACACACACATACACGTGTCCCTGGCCGCCCCTGTCGCTCACGCAGGTGTGTCTAAGCGAGAGAGAGGGAGAGGCGGAAACGAGACTAAGGCGTGCATGCTTACGCGTAGCCGTACAGGATGTGGCCGCGCTTGCGAAGCGCGTTCACAACGTCAGAGGCCGTCACGGTCTTCTTCCGCGCGTACTCGGTGTAGGCCGTGCTGGAGCGAACAATGTCCTCCACGTACGCCTTCAGCAGACGGCGCACCTCCTCGTAGATCTCACTCGAGATGCGCTTCACGCCACCGCGGCGCGCCATGCGGCGGATGCAGCCGTGCGTGATGCCGCGGATGTTGTCGCGCAGCACCTTCTTCTGGCGCTTCTGGCTGCCTTTGGCATCAGCGGAGCGCTTTCCCTTGGCCATGGTGGATGAGATGATGAGAAAAAAAACGATGGTGATGTGAGGCTACGAGTGATGAATTGTCTCTCCCATATGTGTACACGTGCGCTCACAAGAAGAAGAGAGTCAAAAGTGCGAAGAAATATACATGTGGAAATAGCCAAGGAAACTGCAGCGCCGACAGAGAAGGAATCATTATATTTGGGGGGCCTCTACATCTTCCTTGGATACGAGAATGATGGCAGTCGAGGCCCTGGGGTGTTTGCAGAGCGTCCTGGAGGCGTGAAAATCTGACTTTTGGTGTGGGCACATACACCCTTAGCGCATGTAACGCACATGAACGGAGCAAAGAGTATTAAGCTCTAGTGTGTCACAACAACAGGCGCGAGGTAGCCATTCCCAGCGACCCTGAGGGAAGAAATACGGAATGGGTTTCCGATACAAGCTAATAGCAACGCTACCTGCAAGTGAGAATAGTCCCTACATGGCCAGTGCGCATGAGCCACGTGAACAGATGGTGGGGAAAAAAAGAAAAACAATTCTAGCAAAGCCCACCAAAACCAAATTTGCGTACTGGGCTATCAAATTCCTTTTCATGGAGACATATCGGGCAAAAGGATTAAAGCGTGGTCACTACACACTCAAAAAAAAAAAGCCTGGCCACAACCCCAAGCTCTCTGAGTTCGCATACTTTGAAAACAGTATCGGTAACAGCATATGTTGCAATAATACGATTAGAAACTGATGCGCCCTTTCTCAGCACCAAGAAAGACGGCGCTTGTTATCATTTCTGCTCATGATCGGTAATTGCAGACACGTTAAAGTCAAGAAGGCTGAGGTTGTAAAACATGCCGACAAAGCGGCAGCGTCGACCCTCACCGATATCGATGATCATTTTCAGTCGTTGAGTATCCATA
>NW_027150681.1:0-521 GCF_017918235.1 Porcisia hertigi
CCCCAGCGCCTTCTTATCGCACCCCACTCGCGGGAAGAGTTCCGAGCAGGTAATTAGTATTCATGTTCAGCGACGTCAACGCCACCATGCCACTCCAGGATGCTGGGAGGGTGCCATGTAGAACGTTCATCCCCAAATCCAGAACCTGTAGTTCCCTCATGGCTCCCCACGTCGCCGGTGGCTGTCCAAACAGAATGTTCGCATTCAGCGAGAGCCTCGTCAGTGACTTCATCGAAGCCCACTCCGCAGGGAGTCTGCTATACAGATCATTGAAGCCCATGTGAATTGTGGTCAGCGCCGTCATACTGGCCCACGACGTGGGCAGAGTGCCGAACAACTCGTTGTTCTGTAAATCCAGTACCTGCAACTGCGTGAGGCGTGACCAGCTCGCCGGCAGCGTACCTCTCAGTGACTGCCTATGGTTGCGCAGGCGCAGCTCATGCACCATCACCTGCGACCCGTTAACGTCGCCGCTCAACTCCGCGAGCGTCACTTTTGATCCCATCGACTTTCCAGTCAAG
>NW_027150712.1:0-38355 GCF_017918235.1 Porcisia hertigi
GTTGCGGTTGTTGGATCTCCGGTACAATAAGCTGAGAGGTACGCTGCCCGCGTCGTGGGGTAGTCTGACAGCCCTGTCGTATGTGGCCCTCTGTTCTAATGAGTTGTCTGGCACCCTACCCGCTTCTTGGGGCTCGATGAGGTCACTGGGGATGCTCCTACTGTCTTCCAACTCACTCTCAGGATCGCTGCCAACTTCGTGGGGTAGGATAACCACGTTGACCCTGCTGAATCTGGACGAGAACAGGCTGTCTGGCACACTCCCTCCCGGGTGGAGGGGTATGAGGTCACTCCGCACATTGATGATAAGCCTGAACTCACTCTCTGGTTCTCTGCCTTCGAACTGGGCTTATCTGACAAAATTGGTAACGGTCGAATTGAAGAGCAACAAGCTCTCTGGCACCCTCCCCCCCACGTGGGGTGGGATGATGATGGTGAGGGACGTGAATCTGAGGAACAACTCACTGTCGGGACCGCTGCCGGAGTCGTGGGGGTGGATGGAGCCGGGCTCGAAAATCGACGTGCGCTCCAACTTCTTCTGCGGCTGCATGCCCTACACTTGGAAATCACAGAGGTACAACGTGGATAAAACCGTCACTGATGCCACGTGTGGGGAAGCCAATCCCTGTCCCACCACCACGGTCACCGCCCCCCCTAGGCACGCTGGTTTGAACCGCTATGGACCGGGGTTTGAGCTGAATCTATTCGGCTAGTATGACTTTCGATGCACGGATTGTTTTCGTGGTTCTAGATTCCCATCGCGTCACACCCGCAGGCGCTCCTGAAAAAAAAGGAGAGTGGTCATCGCCGCTGTGTGTGTTTGTGTGTGTGCGTGGTGATTGAAGTGGGGGGCGAAGCAGCAGCGATCCCTCTAAAGCGATGGGCAACAACGACAGAGTGTTGAGACGTTGGTGAGGTGAAATGGGGGGGGGTCATCAAACCTCTCTCGCCGCGGTGACACACATACATACACACACCGGCGTGCGTCTGTCCAAGCCGGTCGCCTCCGCCCCTTTCCATCTCCCCCCTCTCCACACACACACATGACCTCAATTTTGGCCCTGTGAATCAATCGTCGCGCGCATTCCCAGAATGAATAGTTGTGCACTATGAGGCTGCCACCGACAGCTTTTCCTACTCACCGCGCCTTCTTTCCTCGTTCCTAATTATCCGGGTGCGAATTGCGAGCGCGCATGGATGCGGTGCACGAGGAGAATGGATAAGTTGCGATGATGTGGGCGACTGCAGTCAACGATAGACAAGGGGGTGGGGTATAATCGAATGTATTCATCCGGGTGGAGAGGCTGTGGGTGGGCATGCGAGACCACCGACTACGCACAGCTGTGTCCGATGTTGTGCCTCGGATCCTCAACAGTGACTGCTCATTGGCACTGGTTGGGATGACGCACTGCACTTTTTATGTATGCCCACCTCACTGCGCCGGTGTCGTCGGCTGCTTGCGTGCTGATAATGTAGCCGCAACCAGGCGACAGATGTGCTGTGACGACGGCTCTCTCTGTGTGCAGGGCGTTCCCCTTCGCTGCGCATCACCACGCAGACACCCACCCGCGCTGTGTGGACCCACCGATCCGCCCATAGGATATCTATAAGCATATATGTAAATGCATAAGTAGTGTAGTACAGCTCTCTCTCCCTCTCTGTTTGTCTGTTTCTGTATTTATTTTTAGGATGGGTTCGGTATTTCCTCCCATTCTTCGCTCCTCGTAAAGGTGTTGAGAGGACGCAGAGCCGTGGCGTGATGATTTCGGTGTGCACTCTGCGAAGGAGGGAAAGCTCGCCCGCCCCCACCAAAGAATTGTCAATTATATACATTTATATATATATATATATGTATGTATGTATACGTACATACGTTTGCGTTCTGTATGTAGGATTGAGCACGCGACCCACAGCCGACGCGAACAGGAGGCGTCACAGAGACGCGTGCGTCTGCGTGTGTGCGATGCAGGTTTGTGTGTGTTTCTGTGTCAGTGGTGGCGCGCTTTCGTTTCTCGCTGTTTTGTTCCCATTTTTTAATGGTGAGCACTCCTGGGTGGGACGCCGTGCGTGGTGTGTGCAGGAGTCACGCGCACACGGGTGTACGTCCCAGTGGAGTGTCTCTGTTTCCTCCCCTCCCTCTTCTCCCTCATTTGTTTCTCTATTCCCCCAGTCTTCCCCTCTTCTCCCCCAGTTTTTCTCTATTCCCCTTTTTTTCTATTCCCCCAATTTTCGCCATATGTTTGACGTTTTTCTCCGTTTTCCCCATTTTCGTCTCCGTGCTATCCTGCCCTCGTCGCTTCCGTCAGACGCGCTCCGTCCCCTCCCCTCTGCAGTGTATCCGAGCGGGGATGATGGAGAGTGGCAGGCAGAGAGAAGTGAGACATGAAAAGAAAATGAAAAGCGCCACGTCGACTGTAAACAAAAAGGGCGGAGGGCGTTGCCGCCACTGCGATTCTCCCTTCCAACTCCCCTCCGTTCAGATGGCCGGTGTTTTCCCCACCAGCGGAAGAGCGGTGCACGACGAGCAACGGCGCCAGCCCTCCGTGCCGTGCCACCATCCCCGATATGTTCCCCTGAGGTGGTTGTACGCGGATGCCACACTGCCTCTCTTCCACCAGCTCCCCACCGCTCTGCGTGCTGTTTGGTTCCCCTCTCACACCTCATCACGGCGTTGTGGACTCCTTCCCCACTCTCCTCCTCCTCCCCGGCATACCTCCTCACCCCTCACTACCACTCTCTAACAGACATACACACGCCTAGGTCCAGACACAACACACACGACAGACTTAATCACACAAAGGGGAATACACAGGGGCTTATAAAAAAAACTTCAAATATACTTGTCGTAGTTACACGAATCCAGGATACGAAGGACTTGCTTCTTACCTACAACGGTAGGCGTGCGTCTAAAAGAAAAGAAGCACAGCGTAACCCCTCTTCTTCGCCCCTCCCCCCCCCCTCCCCCCCGCTTTTCCGTCTTCACCTATTCGTTTCTGGCTCACGTATATGTTTTGCTCATCTCTCTCACTCTTTTTTTTCTGAAGCGTTCTCATCTCAGGGTTATACAGCTACCAGTGCCTGCCACTTTCCTCATACCTCTTTTTCTAGTGGTGCTCCTCATCTCTTTTTTTTGTTGTTGTTCATGCATATTTGGGCTTTCATTAGTGTGTATATATATGAGTGCCTTTATTTTTGCCTCACTCGGCATCGAGTGCACATCTCCCTTCCGCCCCCTTCTCCTTTCTTTCCTCTGTCGCCCTTCCCCTCTCACCATCTTTCTCTCCCCCCCCCTCACCAATTGCATCCAAAGGCCAACGGGAACAACCGCACCGTTGTGAAGTGCCGACCTTCGCACCTTTTTTTCCCCCCTTTTTACTTGGACTTTTCTTTCCACCCTGCCAGCAATGCTGCTCCGCCGCAGTAAGCTGCTGTACCGGGCTGCTGTGCTCGTGGTCGCCTTCATCTTCCCCTTTCTCTGGACTACACAAGGGGTGAACGCCTCGTTCTACACCAACTACACCAGCGCACAGCGGACGAACACGCGGATCTTCTTACAGGCCTTTGTGAACACAAACCCACGTCTTCAGACGCTGCCGGCGGTGGACTTCTGCGAGTGGATCTATGTGTCGTGCACGAGTAAAGGTGTGGACGTGTATTTGGATGAGGCAGCCGTGGTGCAGCTGCCAGAGCTCCCCGCCGCTGCTGTGGGCAACCATGTGATGGTCACTCTCATTAGTGTAAGCTACGGCACCGAAACGCTGAGAGGCACCCTTCCGGCGAGCTGGGCGAGGCTCTCGCGCATCGAGTACATCTCGCTGTTCTCGAACTCGCTGACGGGCACCCTACCCCCGGAGTGGTCGAACATGAAGACGCTCAAGTGGTTCCTGCTCTATGAAAACCAACTGACGGGCACCATACCGGAGTCATGGAGCAGACTGCGCTTCATGACGTGGGTGTGCCTGAATGAGAACCGCCTTACCGGATCGCTTCCTCCGTCGTGGGGCACCGCCTCACGCCTCACGATCATCGAGGCGAAGAATAACAAACTTTCTGGTACGCTGCCATCGGAGTGGTCCAGTCTCCAGCGCATTAGCTCCATCACGTTGTCCAACAACCGCCTGACGGGGCCCCTCCCAGATACGTGGGCATCTGCCCCGACCCTGAACGGTGTATCCGTGAATGGTAACTCCCTGTGCGGCTGTGTGCCGAGCACATGGGCCAATCACGAGTTCATTTATGGGATTTATGTGGATCCGGCCGTGGCGAGTGCAAACTGCTCTACAGCCAACGCCTGCCCGTGACGCTGCTGTGAGACCGAATACAGCTAAACAAGGTGGTGCGATCTGCTGCTGCTCATCGTGGCATCAGTCTCAGATCACCAATAGAATGTGGATGTCTCCGCCCCTAGGTGTCGGTCTTCCTCCGTTGCCGCTCTCCACCGGTGTTGAGGTCTCAAGCGAAATGAAAGTTGAGTCGAAGGGAAAAGACAGAATATCATGTCGACACCCATCAAGTAAGCTCTAAGGAAGAAGGCACACCGACACATGCGCTTTGTGCTAATGTGTGCTCTGTTGTGGTTCTTGTTTCTTTTTTTGTTGTTGACGCGATCTCCTTCGCTGCAGCTCCTTTCTGCGTCTTTCATGTGTTGTTTGCGCCCTCCTCCGCCTTTTCTGAGCTTTCCTAGCCTCCGTGGACGTGTGTGCATTGGGTTTGACTGTATAGCAGTTTGGAAAAAAAAGGTAAGCCTGGGGGCCCCTGGGGAACATAACCCCCCTCCCCCCTTCTTTTTCCAATGAAGCATCTCTTCGCGTGCTGAAAGGTGTGTGTCTCGATTTTTCCCATTTCCTCTCCGCCTCCCTTCCCATTTCTCGTAACTCGCAAAAGATGTTCCGTGTCGTGGATTGTAGCCCCCCGCAGTTCTCCCCCCTCTTTTCATTCTCGTTTCTTTTGTTGTTGCGCAGAGGACTACGGGCACCGAATACGATGATGCGTTGCTGACTTATCTGATATATATATATATGTATGTATATGTTTTGCTTTTCTCCTTTCCCGCAGTGGCGTTGGGCCCAGCGCCGCCGTGGTTCTCCTATGTGGAACCTCCTTGCGCCTTCTCCCTCCCCCTTTCTGTTGTTCTATTGTTTTTTGTGTCATCACAACCGTCCCTGTTTTTGTTGTGGTTGTTTGCTCGGCTCTGTGGTCCGAACGATGCCCCCCCCCTTTCACTATCTCTTTCTCCCGTCACCTTCATCTCGGGTTTTTTTTCGCCTATACATGCTTGAGGTTCGTGTAAGTCACATGGAGACCAACAACGAAGTTCAAGACAGGTGTGAAGCTGGGATTCAAAACAAAAAAGAAAATAGCGACAACACATGCGAAACATAGCCGAAAGAAAGTGTGTACATATATGTGTGTTGTGTGGATTCTGTATGACCGCGTCTTTCTCTCCCTCTCTCTTATTTACCCGTGTCTGCCGTGTGAGGGAAACATGCACAAGTCTCTTTTTTTTTGCCTCCCCACGGTGCTGAACACCTTGTATTGCACCCACCCACGTCTTTTCAAGGCGTCCTTCTCCCCCACCCATTTTCCTCATCATCTCAGCCCTTGAAGTACTCTGGGGGGCTCTCATTGGCTATCGTGTGTGTGTGTGTGTGGCTACTCTTTCTGTGTTCATGTACCACTGTGTCATGCCGCCTACGCCACCTGCTGGTCTCTCTCTATCTCCCGTTTTTTCTTTTTTTTGCATCGGCCCAATTTGTTTGTGTCCCCGTTACGCCCCTCTTTTCAAAATGACCCTCTCTCCGTTTCTGCACTCTCTCTTCTCCACTCCCTCTTTATATTCCCTTCCTCCTCCTCCCCCCATCTCCCCCTCCCACCTCTTCTTTCGAGCGTGTGTGTGTGTGTGTGTGCGTCTCCATCATCACGCGTGGTTTGGCGGATTTGAAAATATCGTTTTTTTTTTGCACCTGTTTTGCTCGTCTACTGTTTTCGTATGCCTCTGGCATACACATGTAAAACAGACACACACATTTTGGAACAACAAAGAAAAAGTACAGAACGAATGGTGCTCCCTTTTGAGGGGAGAAGCTCCGAGGACATGTGCACTCTTGCCGTCCCCCCCTCCCTCCCTTTTGTTTTTTTGTTGTTTCAAACCTTCCCTTTTCAACTTGCCTACACCACGCTTCCCCGCACCCCCACCCACGACACACACACACACTTTACTCATCCCTTCTCTCTTTATTACTCTCCTGTTTGTCTATTCTTTTTTTTCCTCTGTCGCCCTTGGTGTTTCTATATTGTTTGTGTTCTCTCTAGTACTCTCGAAAAAAAAAACGGATGAAGATGTGTGAAGGTCGGTGGGACAAACAAAGAAAAGGGCGAGTCTTCTTTTTTTGTGAATCTGAAAGAGAAAGCAAGACGAAGTGAGAATAATTACGTGAATAAATATATGAGGTTGATCCCCCTCCTCCCCCCCTCCCCCCTCTCCCTCCCAACAAAACAACAACAAAGACGTCTTCACACTTTTTCTCTTCTCGACTGTCGACAAGTACCGTCTTTCTTTTTTTTCTTTTTTTTGGTGAGGTGTGTGCAGTTTGAAGTCACCCCCGACTGCGTGTTGCAGAGGCGAGCGCTTCACTGTGTGCACTCGGCGGATGTGCAGGTGTTTGTCTGATGGCATGAGCGGTCTGTGTGTGTGTGTGCGTCTGGAAGAGGGGGAGGGTTTGGTCGGTAACGAAACGTTTAATAACGAGTTGCCTGACATGGGTTCACAGTTGTGTGTATATATATATACATACACCTCTCGGCCTGCCCTCGGTATCCCTCGCCTGACCTCTCCCACTCGTCTCAGCTGGCGACAACGCGCAGTCATTTGAGTTACGTAGAAGGGAAAGGCTTTTCTGTGTACACGCGCTTATGGACACATCGATATGGTCGGAGACGTTTTTATATTTACACCCTGCACAACACACGCACACACACAGAGAGACAGACAGTCGGGTCACTGTATTGTACACGAGGTCTTTCAAGAGCATCACATGGGACCAATGTCACTTCTATCACTGCAGGTGTGTTGGTGGAAAAACAACGAAAAGCACATCTTTATCCCCCCTCCCCCCCCCCCCGCGCGCTTCTTCCTCCCGCTTTCCTCCTTCGATGTCTTTTTTGGTTTTGTGCGAACGGGTTATCGTGCACCCACCTTTGCCGCTCTTCTCATTTTTCTTCTTCCTCCCAATTTTTCTTTGAGGGGGAGGGGGGGACCCGCGTTTTTGTTTATTTCGCCGGTACGATGTCCCTCAAGTCTCTGCCCCCCCCCCCCCACACACACACCTTCTTCTTCTTTCCCTCCCTTTGTTTTCGCTCTACCACCCCACTACTCCCTGCCCCCCCCCTTTTCCTATTCCAAATGGGTCTACCTGTCGAGTGTATCGATGTGATGTAAATGCGATGACTACCCACCATGTGTCTGCCGGTGTGCGGCCTCCATGCCCTCACCGCTGCGCGTAACCGGGCGAGGCATGGTGCAGTGGGTCCTGTGCTGCTCTGTGCTGAGATGTTTGATGGGACTGCCCACGTCGTTTGTGCGGCGGCGGCCGTCGGCACGCCTCTCTGCGACCGGCGCCACCGGTGGCACTTGTGCAGTCACCCGTCCCTGCACATCCCGACTCACCCCTTGTGTCGCCTCTCCTCTGTGCGGCCTCGTATGTCTGCCGCGTTGGCTGCGATCATTCGCGTTGCACGACAACTTGTTCTGCGACGGCCGCTATGCACCCCCCCTTTGCTTGGCTCAGCTGCGCCAGCCATCACCCATCGTCTTTTTCTCTCTCTGTCTGTGTGTGCCGCTCTCGTCGGTGTCTATCCCTTCTACATGAATTCCTGCACATCATAGTCAGCGTGAACATCTACACGGACGTACACGCGTGCAGTTTTCCTGTCCCTCCCCTCATTCTCAACTGTCATACGTGTGAGAGCTGTTCTCAAGACACCCATATATTCACAAGTTTCTTTCATACCTGCTCCCACCCCCTTGGACATCCCTTCCGTTGTCATCGAGTGTGTGATACACAACGCAGGAGAGCGGAGAAAGCGCAGGAGGCAAGACGAGATCATCGTTCTTTTCCCGCACTGTGACACGCCCGTCACCTTCGTTCCACGCCACTCCACTCCTCCCCCCCTCTCACTCCCCTCGCCGCCTTCATCCCGTCTTTCGACGTCGTTTCACCCTCTTACCGGCACCGAGAGAGACGACAAACATTCAGCGTCAATCGAGTGGGGGTCACACACGGCGGGTGCGCACTGCACAACGGCGTATACTACAAACAGAGAAGTCACCGACGCCCGTGCACATACACTGAAGTACAACTCCAGCAACGACTGCACAGACGCGCACACGACACATTATAAAAAAGAAAAGAGTGGGCACTCGCGCGTTTTGTGTTCATCCCTTTGTGTTCCAGTGTGTGATTGTGCGCCGCTATTTTTATTGTATACTCTGCACCGTAACCCTCTCTACTCCCCCCTTCCTTTTTCCTCCCCTTCTCCCCTTTCCTGCACGTTAGTGCCGTGGCTGTGTGTGTTTGTCTGTTTTGTGTTTTTGTGTTTCTCGATATTTTTGCTGCCTCTCTCCCTTCATTTATTGTCCCTCTCTCACGTTTCACGTTGTCCACTGTACTCGAGTGCAGGCTGGAGATAAACCGCCTACTCCACCCCCTCCCCCTTTTTTTTCACTGCCCTCTTCTATTCCGTCTACTCTTCCCCTTTTTGACTCCCCTTCTCTCCTTCTCTCCTCTCCCTCCCTATCCCGCACCCTCGGGTGTCACTCTTGTTTCTGCGACGTGTTTCTCTGACGACTTCAATAAAGGACAACCGTCGTTCTTCCTGCACTGGTGCGTTCAATTTTTTTTCTGGCTGTTCTTCGCGTCTCACGTGTTGTGCACACTGTCAGGGATACGCGGGCACATCGGAGGCCGACACAACAGACGTCTGTGTGAGTGGACTGTTCTCACGCTTTGTGGAGTGCCGAGTTTTTTTTTTTCCGCCCCGTCCCTCTCACGATACCCTCGACACCATCGAACTCCGTGCCGCTGTACCGCCCGAGCCCCCCCCTCCCCCTCCCTTTCTCTTTTCACTGTGGGCCTCTTCTCATCTGTCCTCTTCACGTCGCACATGCACGACGCACCCCGTCGCATCATCGCCGCGGCGGTGACGCTGCTGCTGGTGTGTGTGGTGCACTCCACGCAGGAAGCGCATGCCGTCACGGCGAATGACTTCACGGCTGAGCAGCGGACCCACACAGCGAGGTTTCTCAAGGGGTTCCTGAGCGGAGAGACGGAGCTGCAGTCGGGGTGGACTGGGACGGACTTCTGTGGGTGGCGCGGTGTGACCTGCGTGGATCACAACACCGTGGATGTGGACCTCTCGAGGCAGACTCTGAGGTGCGTTCTGACGCTCAGAGAGCTCAGTGACGAGGTGAACGGGTCGGAGGTGATGGTGCGTCAGCTGCGTCTAGTGAAGATGGGCTCGTCGCTAAGAGGCACGCTGCCTGAGAGCTGGTCGCGCCTCACGCAGTTGCGTATCTTGAACTTGTATAGAAGCAAGGTACAGGGTGATCTGCCTGCGTCTTGGGGAGGCATGAGTGGTCTGGAGGAGTTGCAGTTGAGCAGTAAGTTACTGTCAGGGACACTGCCAGCGGAGTGGGGCAGCATGAAGGCACTGAAGGCGCTGCACGTGTTCCGGAATGAGCTGTCTGGCACTCTCCCTGCTGAGTGGGCTTCTATGAAGTCGCTGAAGAGTCTGAGCCTCTTCAATAACTCAATCGGCGGCTCGCTGCCTGCTGCGTGGGGGAGCATGAGCGGTCTGGAGGAGTTGGAGTTGAGCAGTAACTCTCTGTCCGGGACACTGCCGGCGGAGTGGGGCAGCATGAAGGCACTGAAGGCGCTGCACGTGTTCCGGAATGAGCTGTCTGGCACTCTCCCTGCTGAGTGGGCTTCTATGAAGTCGCTGAAGAGTCTGATCCTCTTCAATAACTCAATCGGCGGCTCGCTGCCTGCTGCGTGGGGTAGCATGAGCGGTCTGGAGGAGTTGGAGTTGAGCGGTAACTCCCTGAATGGTACTCTTCCAGCGGAGTGGGGCAGCATGCCGGCAGTGAGGAGGATGGACTTGAGCACGAATGAGCTGTCCGGCACCCTTCCTGTGGAGTGGGCGCGTATGCCGTCACTGAGGACACTCCTGCTGGAGATGAACGCACTTTCGGGCTCGCTGCCGGCGGGTTGGGGCTCGCATCCGGGCTTGTTTTCTGTTTCTCTCCTTGGGAACGGCTTTTGCGGGTGCGTGCCGGTGTCGTGGGTATCGTTCAATGTGCTGGTCGATGCCACCGTCACCGAGTCAGCGTGTGCGACGGCCAATGCCTGTGTCCCGTTGCTCTCGTCATCAGCACCCTCGGCATCTGAGTCGCCGTCTCCCACCTCTTCTGCACCCACGGAACCCTCTCCCTGAGGCCAAATCGTTTTCTGAGAGCTTATGGCTCTATTCGGCGGCTGCTCTAACATTTGTGCCGTTGCGGTGGGTGTTCGTGCTGCCGCCAGAGACCCCTTGTTCCCTCCCTTCTTCTCATCTGTTGTGTGTGCCAAGTGTGTGACGCAAGGATGCGTTGTGGCGGGGAAAGGGATGCGTGTCGATGGTGTGAGTGACGGTAGTCTGCGATGACGAAGGAGGCAGGGGACAGTCATGTATACCACTACCCGGTGAGCAGCAGTGGTTGGTGATGCAAGATCACCAACCATGCGCAGCTGTGACCAACGGTGTGCCACCGATTTTCAAGGGTCGTCGCTTACTGGCGCTGATTGAACATAGATTGTGCGCTACGTGGGTGTGCGTAGTTGTCTGCGCCGGTGTGGCGGCTGCTTGCGTGCAGCAGACGCATCTACAACACAGGCAGCGGAGCGTGAGGAGCGATAGCTCTCTGTGTGCAAGGCCCCTGCCCTCCACGCTCTGCACCCACCGTTCCGCCGTTATAAAATATAAAAAATAAATGCATAGGTAGTGTAGTACACGTGTGTGTGTGTGTGTGTGTGTGTGCGTCAACATACATCTTTGTCATGTATCCGGTGCTTTTTTCCCCGTTTTTCTGTTTTCATTTTGCTGGCGGGATCGCGCAGAGCACCGGCGTGCTGGTGCGGGGTGCACGCTGTTGGGTAGGTGAAGAAAGTCGCAGAAAAAAGTGGCACACATGTTTACACTGTAGGGGATGCCTGTGCGTGTGCCGCCCTTGCTCACAAGGCCAACACGCACGTAGCGCACCACACGCGTGCGCGTTGGGGTGTGTGCGGTGCGCGCGTGTGTTTAGTGTCAGCGGCTGCGTATTTGCGTTCTCTCGCTCTCGTCCATTGTTGCGTTTCTCTAATTGTTTCGCAGGACGCAGTGCGCAGTGTATGTGTGCGTGTGTCTCTGGTACCCACACAACAGTACGTCCCCGCGAAGGTCTTCCCCTCCCTCCCCCCTTCTTTTCATCCCCCTGTATTCCCTCCGTCGTTTGATGTTATTCCCCTCTTCTCCCCTATCCTGTGCACGCTCTGCAGGATTTCTGTTTGGGGGCGAATAGACGAGGACAGACAGAGAGCGAGGCGAGTCCTAGAGAAATCAGAAAGATGTGTATAATGATGGTGTCTGAGAGTGGGAGTGCTGAGAGCATGGGCACCAGTGACTGGTCGTGTGAGAAACCCCAATCCCGCCCTCTCACCCTCTCCCTCTCTCCCTGTGAACGGACGCCTGTTTATCTGTCGCGCACGCCCTGCAGAGCGTCTCGCGTGCCTTTGTGCGTCCGCCCGTATGGGGCGCGTCTTTCTGTGTGCGCGGCGTTGCATGCCTGCTGTGTTGCTGCGATCATACGTATTGCACGACAGCTGCCCCGCCACGGCCCCTCATGCACCCTGTCTGTGTGTGTGTGTATGTTTGTCTCGTTGACACCTTTCGTTTCTTTGCCCACCCCTGTTCACTAGCGCGAACGTGTCCGCCGCTAAACACACACACACGGGCAGTGAGTCTCGCGACCTTTCCATCATCGACTGTCCAACGTGTGTTCGCTGTTTGCAAGACACCCATTTCTTTCTAGTTCCCCTCACCTGCACACCAGCCGCTCTTTCCCTGGCAGACCCCGAAGGCCGTGTCGCCGTTGCCCCTCACCCTCCTCCCCCCTTCCACATCGTCTCTCTTCCCACCCACCCTCCCCCCCTTCCACGGGTGTATACACACACACGCGCACACACACACAAAGGAGGGCGGGAAGCGGTGGACGTCACCGACGGACGGGAAAACTCCCGCGTACAAGTGAGTGGGACACACACACGGCGAGTACGCACTGCATCACGCCGAATAAAGTGCACAGGAAGAGATCACCAGCACATCCGCACCGACACTGAAGCGCAACTGCAACAACAACTGCACAGGCACACAACAACGGAAAGGGTTAGCAGTCCAATTGCACGTTTTGTTCTTATTTGTGTGTGTGTGAGTGGTTTCCGCTGCACGTTCTGGAGCATCACACCGCCTTCCCACTCCCTCTCCTTTCTCTGCGCCGCGGCACTCCCGCTGTGTTTCTCTTTTTTTCTGTATTTTCGCAGTGTCCCCCTTTTTTGCTTTTCATTTTTTCATATTTTACGTTTCCCCACTGTACTCGGAGTCCCGTTTTAAACAGAAGAACAGTAGCAGCCTTTTTTTTTCACCCTTTACTCCCCTGTCCTCCCCTCTCCTCCCCTCTTCTCCCCTCTCCCCCCCCCCCTCTCCCCTCTTCTCCCTCATCTTCTCCTCTATTTAATCCCTTGGCGCTGTTCCTCTCTTGTGACGCGTTGTTCACCTGCCTTGAATATATACGATAATTGTGCATCCCCCTCCCTCTCCCCTCCCTCCCCTCCCGCCACGCTGTATCGGTGTATTTCGGTTTGTCGTGGGACTTCTCCCTTTCTGTACTTCAGACATACCAGCGACGACACGCGCGGCCATCGGAGAGCGACGCGAAGGACGTGTGCGTGTGTGTGTATGTGACGACTCTTTTTCTCTGTTTTGTGTAGTGCCGCATTTTCTCTCTCGTCCCCAACCCATCCCTGTCGCGTTACTGTCGACGCAGACCGGCTCCGTGCCGCCGTGCCGCCGTGCCGCCCGACGCTCCCCTCTCTTCCACCTCCGCTGTGCTCCTCTTTTCACCCCTCCTCTTGACGTCGCACATGCACGACGCACCCCGTCGCATCTTCGCTGCGGCGGTGACGCTGCTGCTGCTGTGTGTGGTGCACTACACGCAGGGGGCGCATGCCGTCACAGCGAATGACTTCACGGCTGAGCAGCGGACCCACACGGCGAGGTTTCTCAGGGGTTCCTGAGCGGCGCGACGGAGCTGCAGTCGGCGTGGACTGGGACGGACTTCTGCGGGTGGTTTGGGGTGAGCTGCCCGGATGCGACCACGGTGCATGTAGATCTGACTGGAAAGTCGCTAGGATCAAAAGTGACGCTCGCGGAGCTGAGTGACGAGGTGGACGGCTCTGAGGTGATGGTGTGCGAACTTTATGTGGCCAACCACGGCTCGTCGCTAGGGGAACACTGCCGGCGAGCTGGTCGCGCCTGACGCAGCTGCGGGTGCTGGACTTGGAGGGAAACGGGCTGGACGGTAGTGTGCCCGCAACGTGGTGCACAATGGGTGCGCTCTCGGAGATGTATCTGAGTCGTAACCGCCTGACTGGGTCATTGCCGGCCGCGTGGTCGAGCATGAGGTCGCTGAAGACGCTGGCGCTGTCCCGAAACGCCCTAAGCGGCCCACTACCAGCGTCATGGGCCCAGTTGATTGCTATTGAAACACTGAATCTTTGGAGTAATGGCCTATCCGGCCCGTTGCCTGCGGAGTGGGGTGAGATGCAGACACTCACCACGCTGATCCTTGATAGGAATACACTAACCGGCACCCTGCCCACAGAGTGGGGCGGTATGACGAAGCTCACAAGTCTTATTTTGGGTAGCAACGCACTTTCGGGCACGTTGCCTGCGGAGTGGGCCAGTATGAGCTCAGTGTCATTGTTATCGCTCTTCCACAATCATCTGAGCGGCTCACTGCCTACGTCGTGGGGCTCGCTGCCTGCACAGACATTCATATTGCTGAGTGGCAACGTGCTGTGCGGGTGTGTACCTGCGTCATGGTCTGCACTGGATGTTCAGGCAGATGATGTGCTGACAGCGTCTACCTGTGCAACCGCAAACGCCTGTGGAGATGGTGTCGGTGGCGTGCTGAGCGTGGCGCAGTCGAACACGCTGAAGTTCCTTCGGAGTTTCTCCACGCAGTCCACCGAGCTGCAGTCGGCGTGGACTGGGACGGACTTCTGCGGGTGGTCTTATGTGAGCTGTCCAGATGCCACCACGGTGAATGTAGATCTGACTGGAAAGTGGCTGGGGTCCAGTGTGACGCTGCCAGATCTCGATGACGATGTGGACGGCTCGCAGGTGATGGTGCGGGAGCTGCGGATGGCCAACCACCGCTCATTTGTGAAAGGGACGCTGCCTGAGAGCTGGTCGCGCCTGACGCAGCTGCGTGTGCTCGACTTGGAGGGCAACAGGTTGCACGGTAGTGCGCCCGCATCGTGGGGCAGCATGATAGCGCTGACTGCTGTTAACTTGAAGAAAAATGAGCTCTCCGGTACCCTTCCCACGGAGTGGTCGTCGATGAAGGCGTTGCAAAGTCTTTCACTCGGCAAGAACTTACTGACGGGTCAGTTGCCGGCAGAGTGGGAGGACATGAAGACAGTGAAGCATATGAGACTGGGCGAAAACTTACTCTCGGGTACGCTTCCATCTGTGTGGAGTGGGATGACGGCACTGGCCACGCTTTCCCTGCAGGGGAATCAGCTGACTGGCACACTACCCACAGAGTGGGCGTCGATGAAGGCTTTAGAGAAGCTCTCGGTGAAAGACAACCTCCTGACGGGACCTCTGCCGTCGTCTTGGGGGTTGCTGCCGACAAGAACATACGTGTACGTGTTCTTCAACAATTTCTGTGGCTGCGTTCCCGTGTCGTGGTCATCGCTGAGGTACCTCGTGGATCGGCCTCTTCGTGCCGCAACGTGTGTGACGTCTGAGCCCTGTACCTAATATGCGTAACTCTAGTCGGCACATCCACCTCCTCGCCAGCCCCGTTTCTCTTCACAGCTTCACGCACCCGTCTTGCTTTCCAGGAGCCTGACGACACTGAATAGTGCTCAGTCTTGTAGGCGACTGCCTCATCATTGTTGGACTTATGGTGAGGCTGATTTCGAAGGAACGGGGAGCGCCGCCGCTGCGGCTGACTCAAAACAAAAAGGAGGAGGCACACTTAACAGTGGGGTGTGTTGAGGGGACGCAGAGCCGTGGCGTGATGGTTTCGGTGTGCACTCTCTGTAAAGGGGGGGAGAGAGAAAGCTCGCCCGCCCCCCGAAAGAATTGTGCAATATATATATATATATATATACGTTTGTGTTCCGTATGTAGCAATGAGCAGGTGTTCAACAGCCAACGTGAACACGAGGCGTCAAAGACACGCGTGCGTCTGGGTGTGTGCGATGCGGGTTTGTGTGTGTTTCTGTGTCAGTGGTGGCGCGCTTTCGTTTCTCGCTGTTTTGTTTTCTTTTTTAATAATGAGCACTCCCTGATGGGACGCGATGCGTGGTGTGTGCAGGAGTCACGCGCACACCGGTGTACGTCCCAGTGGAGTGTCTCTGTTTCCTCCCCTATTTTTCCCCCAGTTTTCCCCTTTTTCTCTATTCCCCCATTTTTCCCCACACGTTTGACATTTTTCTCCGTTTTCCCCATTATTCGTCTCCGTGTTGTCCTGCCCTCGTCGCTTCCGTCAGACGCGCTCCGTCCCCTTCCCTCTGCAGTGTATCCGAGCGGGGATGATGGAGAGTGGCAGGCAGAGAGAAGTGAGACATGAAAAGAAAATGAAAAGCGCCACGTCGACTGTAAACAAAAAGGGCGGAGGGCGTTGCCGCCACTGCGATTCTCCCTTCCAACTCCCCTCCGCTCAGATGGCCGGTGTTCTCCCCCACCAGAGGGAGAGCGGTGCACGACGAGAAACGGCGTCAGCCCTCCGTGCCGTGCCACCATCCCGGATATGTTCCCCTGTGGTGGTTGTACGCGGATGCCACACTGTCTCTCTTCCACCAGCTCCCCACCGCTCTGCGTGCTGTTTGGTTCCCCTCTCACACTCCATCACGTCGTTGTGGACTCCTTTCCCCCACTTTTTCGCACATACACACACACACACACACACACAGACGCACACGACTTTCCAATCGTCCTCTTTTCAAGTGGCTCACGCGCAGCGAATTTGTGATGTCTGTCGCGGTGGTGCGGCCGTGATGGCGATGTGGATGTCTCGGCCTCTCGGCTTCCCCGGCTGGACAGACGCTCGCCAGCGACGCAGGCGGTGCCCTCGATGTGCATGACGGTGGCGCAGTTGCACCCCGTGACTGGTTTACGTCGCGGGCACGTGAGTGCACGCTGAGGCATCTGTTCCGCCGCTTCCCTGCGCAGACACTGCCAAGCACCCCAGCCAGCGAGGCCGTTGTGTTTTGGTGCACCGTGCTGGGTGCATCTGCGGCGGAGAGCTGACATGTCTACGTCTGCCACGGAGTTGTGTGTGTGTGTGGATTATGAGAACAACGGTGGCGCGTGAGGTGCGGTTAGGGCCAACTCGACTGCGCCGGTGAACGCGCTTCCGCGCTGAGCACGTTTTTTGCGTGCCTGTCTGTGTGCGACTTGGATCCCCCATTGCCCCGCGCTACCGGAGCGATGTGTGTGCATTACGCCCTGTGCTGCTCGGCGTGGGATCTTTGGTCGCACTGCCCGCGTCATGTGTGCAGCGGCGCCTGTCGGCGCGGCTCTCTGTGCAGCCAACGACATCGGTTGCAGTTGTGCATTCACGCTCGCTCTTGCAGCTCCGGCTTCGTGCTGTGTCTCTCACCCCGTGTCTGTGGGTCCACGCATGTGTGCCGTGTGGCTGCGATCAGTTGTGCTGCACGACAATTGCCCCTCTCCACTGCCCCCTATCTTGTGGTGTTGGCCAGTCACCTATACACCCACATACACACACTCACACATCCTTGTCATCTCTCACTTTCTCAATCCCTCCTTCCCTCTTTCTGTTGTGTGTGCTTGTCTTGTTGGCGCTTTTTTCTGTTTTGTTCATACTCGTTTGATCACCGCCGCCAACGCAATCGGGAACCTCCCTCATCCTCCACCCCCCCTCCACACACACACACACACACACGTACGTGCATACCCGCAGTGACTCTTTTAGTCCCCCGATTATCGACCTATCTAACGAGTGAGCTGTTTGCAAGACATCTTTTTCAATTCCTTTTTCGAAGTGCCCTTCGCCCCTCCTGATTCCTCTGATTTTCCCGCAGTGTGACGTGCCCGCCACCACCGACCCTTCCCCCCTTTCCCACATCCGCAGCCACTCCACTCGGCCCCCTCCCTCCTCTTTTTCCCCTCGCCCCCTTCATCCCGTCTTTCGACGTCGTTTCACTCTCCTACCGGCACCGTGAGAGACGACAAACATTCACCGTCAATCGAGTGGGGGTCACACACGGCGGGTGCGCACTGCACAACGGCGTATACTACAAACAGAGAAGTCACCGACGCCCGTGCACATACACTGAAGTACAACTCCAGCAACGACTGCACAGACGCGCACACGACACATTATAAAAAAAGAAGAGAGTGACCACTCGTGCATTTTGTGCTTCTCTCTCTCTGTGTGTGTTCCAGTGTGTGATTGTGCGCCGCTATTTCTATTCCACGCTCTGCACCGTAACCCCCTCTATTCCCCCCTTCCTTCTTCCTCCCCTTCTCCCCTTTCCTGCACGTTAGTGCCGTGGCTGTGTTTGTCTGTTTTGTGTTTTCTGTATTTCTCTATATTTTTGCTCTTTCTCCCCCTTTATTTATTGTCTCTCTCTCACGTTTCACGTTGTCCACTGTACTCGAGTGCAGGCTGGTGATAAACCGCCTACTCCACCCCCTCCCCCTTTTTCACTCCCCTCTTCTATTCCGTCTACTCTTCCCCTTTTCGACCCCCCCTTTCCTTCTCTCCTCTCCTTACCTCTCCCCTCTTCCGCACCCTCGGGTGTCACTTTTGTTTCTCCGACGTGTTTTTCTGACGACTTTGACAGACGACAACTGTTGTTCTTCCTGCACTGGTGCGTTTATTTTTTCTTCTGGCTGTTCTTTCCTGTTTCACGTGCTCTGCACACTGTCAGGGATACGCGGGCACATCGGAGAACGACCTGACAGACGTCTGTGCCTGTGCGCCCGTGTGTGTGTGTGTGTGGTTAAGTGGGTCGTTTCCCCGCGTTGTGTGGTGCCGCATTTTCTCTCTTGTCCCCAACTCCTCCCTGTCGCGTTACTGTCGACGCAGACCGGCTCCGTGCCGCCGTACCGCCCGACGCTCCCCTCCCTTCCACCTCCGCTGTGCGCCTCTTTTCACCCCTCCCCTTGACGCCGCACATGCACGACACACCCCGTCGCATCATCGCTGCGGCGGTGACGCTGCTGCTGCTGTGTGTGGTGCACTACACGCAGGAGGCGGACGCTGCCACGACGAATGACTTCACGGCGGAGCAGCGGACCCACACAGCGAAGTTTCTCAGGGGGTTCCTGAGCGGAGAGACGGAGCTGCAGTCGGAGTGGACTGGGACGGACTTCTGTGAGTGGCGCGGTGTGACCTGCCCAGATGTCACCACGGTGATTGTGCACCTTTCTATGCAGACGGTGACGTCTAATGTGACGTTAGCAGAGCTAGACGCCGACGTGGACGGCTCGCAGGTAATGGTGCGCGAGGTGGTTCTAGACAGCCATGAAGCTGCGCTGACAGGTACGTTGCCGGAGAGCTGGGCTCGCCTGACGCAGCTGCGGGTATTGGAGCTCGTCTCTATTAACATCATTGGCACTCTGCCAGCTGTGTGGGCTCAGATGACATCCCTGACTAAGCTTCTCCTCGACAGCAATGAGCTGTCCGGCACCCTACCCGCCTCCTGGGCTTCGATGACGTCGCTGCAGGAGCTGTCCGTGAGGCTAAACTCTTTGACGGGATCGCTGCCAACTTCGTGGGGTAGTATGACCGCATTGACGGTGCTGGATGTGGCCCAGAACGAGCTTTCTGGCACCCTTCCCCCCGAGTGGGCTGCGATGAAGTCCCTGAAAGAACTCTATATGGAATCTAACAACTTCCAGGGGTCACTACCGGCCTCATGGGGTAGCTTGGCAGCATTGACTAGTGTCAACATGGAGGTAAACAATCTCTCCGGCACACTTCCCCCTGAATGGGGCTCGATGGGGTCTCTGGAGGAGCTTATGTTGAGTGAGAACTCACTCTCGGGATCGCTGCCAGAGACGTGGGGGTCGCTTCAAAATAAGCCATACATTTTTCTGTCCTCTAATCGCATCTGCGGTTGTCTGCCTCCGTCGTGGAGCTCACTGAAGTTTGCTGTGGAGGCACCCGTCAATGACGCCGCGTGTGCGGAAGCCAACGCCTGTCCCACCAGCACCGCACCAACAACCACCTTCACAACAACAACCACCTCCACAACCACAACCACCACAACCCCCAGGACTACTGCACGAGTTTCCTCTTCCTCTTCTGCACCACAGTCTCTCTCTTTCGGGAGTCTAAGCAATCTTTCAGTGCTGCTTATTCTCGTTATTGGCTGCGTGAGCATCGCTGGAGTGTAAGTTTTGTGGTGGTGTACCGCCCCTGCGCCACTGTCGCTGTGGTGGGACACACCAACGTGCTGGCGTTCGTGTAGGCTGTGCACAGGCCATTGTGTGTGTGTGTGTCTGCTCTTTTGTTCCCTGCTGCCCCTCTCCATCCCTCCCCCTCATTTCCTCGCGGGTGTGCTGTTCATGGCATCGCCGCTTTGCTGGTCTCCCCTCTCCTCTCCTTCGCCCCTGTGAGCACGAGTGTTTGCGTACATCCCGGAAGTGAGTCGCCGTGCACTGTGGCTCTACCAGCTCCGTTTGTCTCCTGCCCCTGTCGTCACTACGCACTCTTTCAGGAAGTGCCATGTGCAAGCGGGCTGGGGTGCAGCGCACCTGGAGAAGGGATGAGATCCCATGTCATGGGTGACTGCGTTGTGATATGAGAAGGGGGATTATACACTCGTGTGTGTCGCTGACCGGTGAGCAGCAGCGGGGTGACTATGCACGACGACCGATCACGCGCAGTCTGTGCCTGCTGCTGTGCGGCTGGTCGTCAAACGGTTGTCGCACACTGGCACTGATTGGGAACAGGCTGTGCGCTACTTTTGTGTGCGTACTCCCCTGCGCCGGTGTCGCCGGGTGCTTGCGTGCAGCAGACGCATCTACAACGCATACGGCAAAAAGGGATCCACGTCGCTTGTGTGTGTGTGCAGGGCGTTCCCCTCTGCTGCGTATCACCACGCAGACACACACCCACGCCGTGTGGACCCACCGCTCCGCCCATAGGATGCATATATAAATATAAATATAAATAACTGCATGAGTAGTGTAGTAAATGTCTCCCTCTCTCTGTGTGTGTTGTGTGGTGTCCGTATTCATTTTATCAAGCATTCGGCACTGTCTTCATTCTCCGCTCCCTCTCCCTTCTCCCAGCGCCGAGAGGGCACAGAGTACCGATGTGCTGGTTTCGGGGTGCACTCTGTGAAAGGGGGGATATAAGCGCAGTGTCGAAGCGGTACATGTATTTGTTCTCTGGGAGGGCGTGCGTGCGTGTGTGTGGTGGCGCCCCTCGTTTCTTTGTCGTTGTTTTGTCTCTAGAGTTATTTCGCTGGTCGCAGTGTGTGTGTGTGCGTGTGTGTGTGTGTGTCAGGCGCACACGGGAGACCGCCCCAGCGAAGTCCCCCCTTCGCTCTTGTCCTTTCCGTTTTCCGTTCTCGTGCTTGACATCTCTCTCTTTTTGTTTTCACTTCCCCCCTGTGCTCTGTCTCTGTGCTATCCTGCCCTCGTCGCCTCCGTCAGACGCGCTCCGTCCCCTCCCCTCTGCAGTGTATCCGAGCGGGGATGATGGAGAGTGGCAGGCAGAGAGAAGTGAGACATGAAAAGAAAATGAAAAGCGCCACGTCGACTGTAAACAAAAAGGGCAGAGGGCGTTGCCGCCACTGCGATTCTCCCTTCCGACTCCCCTCCGCTTAGATGGCCGGTGTTCTCCCCACCAGAGGGAGAGCGGTGCGCGACGAGCAACGGCGCCAGCCCTCCGTGCCGTGCCACCATCCCCGATATGTTCCCCTGTGGTGGTTGTACGCGGATGCCACACTGTCTCTCTTCCACCACCTCCCCACCGCTCTGCGTGCTGTTTGGTTCCCCTCTCACACCTCATCACGTCATTGTGGACTCCTCACCCCTCACTTTCTCTCACACACACACACAGACGCACACGGCTTTCCAATCGTCCTCTTTTCAAGTGGCTCCTGCGCAGCGAATTTGTGATGTCTGCCGCGGTGGTGTGCGACCGCCTCCGATAAAATTTAGTGGCGTTTCAAATGTGACGGCGATGTCGATGCCTCCGCTGCTCGGTCTCCCTCCCCTATAGAGAGACACAGGCTGAGTCTCGCATGGGTCTCCCTTGCTGGAAACGGCGTAGCAGCTTTGGCTTGTGGGTGCGTGAGCGCACGCTGAGTCGAGTGCCCTACCCTGCCTTCCACGCCGAATCTGCGAGAGCTACCGGTGGCGTAGGGATGGCACTGGTTACGGCCCGCTGCGTGTGTGTGTCGAGTGTCGTGGCTGGCGGTGCGCCTGCGATGCTCCGCAACGCTCGGGCTCCGTAGCCCAACTACAGTTTGGCGACGTCCGTGCCGCCGTGGTGCTCGTGGCTGTGCAGAAGCCCCGATTAGCCTTGTCGGGCAGGCTGCTCGCGACGGACAATGCGCTGTGCCAAGCGTTGGTACGGATCTGCAGGACCGTGGAGTGACATCACTGATTGCATTCGTGCTGTGGGGTCCAGGAGGCGATCTGTGGGTGACTTAGGGGTGGTGTGGTGGTGGTGTTGTCACTGCTGCGGTAGTGGGCAACACATTCTGGTGGATCGACTAGGTTGGGCCGGCCCGTGGCGCCGTCGGCAGCCGCGTTTCTGCAGAGAGCGAGCGAGCGCTGCCATTCAGTCGGCGCACTTCTGTGCAGGCTTTCCCGTGGAGGGGTTGGAGGTGTTGCTTGCAGATACTCTTGAGAAAGGCGGGGCCTTTGGCTATGAGGCTTCCAACTCTGCACTGCGTGGTGATAGGCTTCCTGCGTGGGGGGAGGGGGGGGTTGTCTTTTCCATGCCATCTGTGTTTGCTGTGGCGCTGTGGGAGCGGCTCAGCCGCTGTTACTGTGGCGCCTGAATGCGGCTGTCCGCCTGGTTGTTGCTGCTGGTGGACTCCTCCCCGCCATTACCGCTGTGCACGTCGAGGTGATGGCAGCAGCGCGCCAGGAGCAGCTTTCGGTACTTCGCCGCCCCCTGGCCCCGCACGCGTGACCTCCGCGCGGTTTTTTTTCTCTCCGTTCACCTCCACGGACACACACGCACCACATTTAAAGGGATTCAGCGCCTTTCCTCCTTTGCGTCCACCGCACCCAATTTTGTTTGTGTGGTTCTGCCCGGTCCGGTCATCCTCGTACCCGCTAACTGGGCCGAGTGTCTCTGCTATTATCATTGAAAAAGTCGGGCCACGTCGCTTCCTCACACGTGCGCCCCAACCCGCGGTGAGGAGGGCGCGTGTACGTGGTGTTATTCAACGAGGGGGGTGGAGGGAGGGGAGGGGAGGGGAGGAGGAGGGGGCGAGGAGGGGGGGGTAGGCGTGCATCTTCATATTACCATGGGGAAGCCGATGCACTGTTGCGTGGATGTTGCTCCTCTGACCGTGCCGGTCTGTGCAGTGCGGATCGTCACATCGGGTATGTGGATGTGGTTGCGTCTTCTGATCTCCCGAATCGCCAGCGGTGCGGCGTCATGTCGGTCCTCCTCCTTTTATTTTTTGGTTTATTTATTCGGTAGGGACGGTGCATTTCGCTGTTTGCCGTCGACGACCAGTGAGGCGGGGTAACTGCAGTGGTGGTGTCAGGGGTGGCGGCGCTGCGAGAAGCTTTGGTGTCTGTGAGAGTGCGCCTCCAAACACACTTTCACCACGAGCACATACGAGAGGCGGCCTGATGTGTTTTCTTGAAGTGGGTGTGCTCTCTACTGAATTGTCTGCCTTGATGATCATGCATCCCCCCCTCCCCTCTCGGCTGCGATTTTGCCTCATCACGGGCGATCGTAACACTTTTGTGTGTGATGCGTGCGTTCTGCTCACCTGTGCTCCTTTTCGATTCCTCTCGTACGTGACAAATCGTGTTGAATAAACTGCGCCTCAGTGTGATTGCCGTCATCGGTGGCACTTGTGCAGTCACCCGTCCCTGCACATCCCGCCTCACCCCGTAGCTCTTCTGTTACTCTGTGGGTCCTCGCGTGTCTGACGTATTGCTGCGATCATCTGCGTTGCACGAGAACCGCCTCACCATGACTCTCTCATGCACCCGGTCTGGCGGTCTTGGCTACGCGCACACATGCATTCTCACCCCTCCCCTTTTGCTCTGTTGCTTTTTTGTTCATTTATCTGTGTCGCCTCGTTCGGACCGTTTCTCCTCACACTTGCGCGCCATCGCACACGTGAAACCCCACACGCACGTACACGCGGGTGCGGTGAGCTCCTTCCCTTTCCCTTTTACTCTCCAATATTGTCCCACGCATGGGGAGCTGTGCGCAAGACACGCTTCTGTGCTTCGTCTCCCCGAGTCCCTCCCCTTTACTCTTTCTTTCTCCCCCGAACGCGTGGGTGTGACACGACGCAGGCAAGTAGAAGAAGCCGTGGAGACGACGACGCGACCACTTTCCCTCCTCTCATCCCCTCTACACTGAAGTTCAACTGCAGCCACGTCTGCACGGACACACCCACACCCACCCACACACACACGCGACATTAACAAAAGGACGAAGAAGCCATTTGCACGTGTTTGCCCCCCCCCCATATATCACTCTTTGTGTGTCTGTGTCTGTGTCTGTGCGCCACTGTTCTCCGCAGTCGGCGAATATAATCCCACCCACCCCTTCATTCCCTCCCACTCCTCTGCACGACAGTGCCGTGACTGTGTGTTTGTGTGTTTGTCTGTTGTGTATTTTTTGTATTTCTGGACACTTTTGCTCTCCTCTCGCTTCAAATCTTCATTGTTGTGTCACGTTGTCCACTGCACTCGAGTGCAGAGTCAAGAGAAACAGCCCGTCCCTCGATTCCACTCACTCTCATCATCTCTTCCACCGCTTCTGCACTCTCTGGTGTCACTCTCACTGAAGTGACGTGCTGTTCAGCCGACTTGATCATACGACACCTCTCTTTTCTCTCCTCTGTCGGTCTACTCTCTCCCCTCCTTTGTTCCTCTCCTGTTCAGTTGACCCCTTTTAGTGCTTCACCGATCCCCGCGACAGCACGCGCACATTGAAGAGCGACGCGACAGACGTGTGTGAAGAGATTCTCGTTACCCTGTGCGGAGTGCCGCGTGCTCTCGACTACCCTCTACCCCTGCCAGGTTACCCTCGACGACGTGGCAGTCCGTCGCGGTACCAGCCGCCTCCCTTCTCCCTCCCCCGCCACTGCGCCCGGAGTAAACATAAAAGTGAAGAGAGTCATTACGAGAGAATGGCGCACATGCACGACACACCCCGTCGCATCATCGCCGCGGCGGTGACGCTGCTGCTGGTGTGTGTGGTGCACTACACGCAGGGGGCGCATGCCGTCACAGCGAATAACTTCACGGCTGAGCAGCAAAACCACACGGCGAGGTTTCTCAGGGAGTTCCTGAGCGGAGCGACGGAGCTGCAGTCGGAGTGGACTGGGACGGACTTCTGTGGGTGGCGCGGTGTGAGCTGCGTGAACGACACCACGGTGAATGTAGACTTGTCCGGACAGACACTGGGTTCCGCTGTGACGCTACTAGAGCTAGACGCCGACGTGGATGGCTTGCAGGTGATGGTGCGCGAGCTGCGCGTGGCCAACCACGGCTTGTCGTTGCGTGGGACGCTGCCGGAGAGCTGGGCTCGCCTGACGCAGCTGCGGGTGTTGGACCTTCAACACAATAAGCTGGGAGGCCCGCTGCCAGCCGCATGGGGCAGTATGTCAGGGCTTGTCGAGTTGTACGTGGGCAATAACAGCCTATCGGAGACACTGCCCAGTAGTTGGGGTAACATGACAGCAATGACTACACTGGTGCTCACCAAGAACATTCTGTCCGGGAGTCTCCCTCCCGAGTGGAGTGGAATGAAGTCACTCAAGAAGCTCCGTATCAAAGGTAACCTTCTCAATGATGTTTTGCCCGCGACGTGGGGTAGCTTGACAGCATTGGAAACATTCGAAATGGACAGTAACGTGCTCTCTGGCCCACTACCCTCCGAGTGGAGCTCGATGGCGTCGCTGAAGCAGCTCAGTACTACATGGAACCCACTCTCTACATCGCTGCCTGCGTCGTGGGCTGCCTTGACAGCATTGGAGACGCTCGAAATGAACTTCGGCAATCTCTCCGGCACACTTCCCCCCGAGTGGGGCTCGATGACGTCGCTGAAGAAGCTGAGCCTGCGAGACAACTCACTATCGGGATCGCTGCCAGAGGCGTGGGGTAGCTTGACAGCATTGGAAACATTCGAAATGGACAGTAACATGCTCTCTGGCCCTCTACCCCCCGAGTGGAGCTCGATGGCGTCGCTGAAGCAGCTCAGTACTACATGGAACCCACTCTCTACATCGCTGCCTGCGTCGTGGGCTGCCTTGACAGCATTGGAGACGCTCGAAATGAACTTCGGCAATCTCTCCGGCACACTTCCCCCCGAGTGGGGCTCGATGACGTCGCTGAAGAAGCTGAGCCTGCTAGGTAACTCACTTTCGGGATCGCTGCCAGAAGCCTGGGGGTCGCTTCATCCAGGGTCACAGATCGATTTGACCTTGAATCACATGTGCGGTTGTGTGCCTCCGTCGTGGAGCTCACTGAAGATTGCTGTGGAGGCACCCGTCACTGACGCCACGTGTGCGGAAGCCAACGCCTGTCCCACCCCCACCCCCACGACTACTACTCCAGGAGCTCCCTCTTCCTCTTCCGCACCACAGAAACTCTCCTTCGGGAATCTAAGCAGTTTTTGGGTGACGCTTAGCCTCGTTATTGGCTGCGTGAGCATCGCCGGAGTGTAAGTTTTGTGGTGGTGTACCACCATTGCGCCACTGTCGCTGTGGTGGGGCACACCAACGCGCTGACGTTCGTGTAGGCTGTGCACACGTCATTGTGTGTGTGTGTCGGTGTGTGTGTGTGTGTCTTCTCTTTTGTTCCCTGCTGCCACTCTCCATCCCTTCTACCCCATTTCCTTGCGGGTGTGCTGTTCATGGCATCGCCGCTTTGGTGGTCCCCCCTCTCCTCCCCTTCGCGCACACACACCCTCCACCCCTGTGAGCACGAGTGTTTGCGTACATCCCGGAAGTGAGTCGCCGTGCACTGTGGCTCTACCAGCTCCGTTTGTCTCTTGCCCCTGTCATCACTACGCACTCTTTCAGGAAGTGCCATGTGCAAGCAGGCTGGGGTGCAGCGCACCTGGAGAAGGGATGAGATCCCATGACGTGTGTGACTGCGAAGCGATATGAGAAGGGGGATTATACACTCGTGTGTGTCGCTGACCGGTGAGCAGCAGCGGGGTGACTATGCACGACGACCGATCACGCGCAGTCCGTGCCTGCTGCTGTGCGGCTGATCGTCAAACGGTTGTCGCACACTGGCACTGATTGGGAACAGGCTGTGCGCTGCTTTTGTGTGTGTACTCCCCTGCGCCGGTGTCGTCGGGTGCTTGCGTGCAGCAGACGCATCTACAACGCAGACGGCAAAAAGGGATCCACGTCGCTTGTGTGTGTGCAGGGCATTCCCTTCGCTGCGCATCACCACGCAGACACACACCCACGCTGTGTGGACCCACCGCTCTGCCCATAGGATGCATATAGAAATATAAATATAAATAACTGCATGAGTGGTGTATTACATCTCTCTCCCTCTGTGTTGTGTCCGTATTTATTTTATCATGCATTCGGCACTGTCTCCATACTCCGCTCCCTCTCCCTTCTCCCAGCGCTGAGAGGGCACAGAGTACCGATGTGCTGGTTTCGGGGTGCACTCTGTGAAAGGGGGGATATAAGCGCAGGATCGAAGCGGTACATGTATTTGTTCTCTGGGAGGGTGTGCGTGCGTGTGTGTGGTGGCGCCCCTCGTTTCTTTGTCGTTGTTTTGTCTCTAGAGTTATTTCGCTGGTCGCAGTGTGTGTGTGTGCGTGTGCGTATGTGTCAGGCGCACACGGGAGACCGCCCCAGCGAAGTCCCCCCTTCTTTCTTGTCTTTTCCGTTTTCCGTTCTCGTGCTTGACATCTCTCTCTTTTTTTTTACTGTCCCCCCTGTGCTCTGTCTCTGTGCTATCCTGCCCTCGTCACCTCCGTCAGACGCGCTCCGTCCCCTCCCCTCTGCAGTGTATCTGAGCGTGGATGATGGAGAGTAGCAGGCAGAGAGAGCCGAGCGATCCGTAGAGAAGCAAGTAAGTATGATAAGCGTTGGGAGGGCGTAGGCACCATCCGCCGCTACCGGCCGTGTGATCATCCTGCCCATCAACGCGTCTTACCCCCACGGACAGCTGCCCGTGCACCTGTGGACCACCCCGCGTGGAGGTCCTCGCATGCCTCGTGTCTGCGGCAGTCGCTGTGCGGCTACATCTCTTTCCTTCCTTCCCGCATGGCTGGCCCTCATACCGCGCATCGGTCACTGTCCCATCCACGTCTACCCCGTGTGCGTGCTGCTGTGGTGGAGGGTGGGCGATAAGTGGGGTATGAGGCCCCCAAGTGTAGGGCTTCTCTGTAGGTCAACCTGTATCGTACTCATCTGTGTGTGGGCGACCTGCTAGTCTCACCGCTGCGCGCTACTCGATCGGGGCATGCGCAGTGGGCCCTCTGCTCCTCTGCATGGAGTTGCTGGGTGGCACTGCCCCTACGTTGTTTGTGCGGCAGTGGCGGTCGACGCGCCACAGTGTGACCGGTCATCGGTGGCAGATGTGCAGTAACACACCACTGCACATCCCGCCTCGTCCCTTTCTCTCTCTACCTCTCCGCCTCATTTTCTGTGCGTTCTTGTGTTTTCGGCATGTTGGCTGCATTCACTTGCGCTGCTCTGAAACATTCTCTGTCAACAACTCTTGTGCACCCCTGGCTGGTCCTTTCACCGACACACACACACACACACACACACAGACACACTGTCGATAGTCTCACCTTGCGTCTTCTACTTGTGTGCCCGCTCACTTCTTACCCCTTTTGAACGCTGGAAACGTAAACACCAAACGCGTATTTATACACACACACACACACACACACACACACACATTCTTTCTCTGCTTGTCCCCCTCCCCCTCTTTTGTGTGGAAAACAACGCAGAAGAGCGGAAGAAGCGGACACGAGCAGAGTACGAGGGGTGTCCCCCGCACCGCACCGCGACTTACCTGCCAGCCTCTACGCCCGCCTCCCGACACTGTCCCCGGTTACCCCCACCTGTATATCCCTACCGTTTAGCCTTGTACCGCCACACGTGCATTCGCACCATCCAGAACAGAAAGATACGTCAACCTGAAGGACGCGTGCGACTTTGACGGCAACGACCACTGCGACCATTGATAAGCGGAAAGGGAAGGGGCGACCACGGAGGGGTGGACAGGCGTGCTCAGTTAATGCTGCAGCAGCAATTGCAGAGACACACAAATTAAAGAAACGGAAATAAGACTACCTGCACGTTCTGTGTGTTTGTCTCTCTGTGTGTCTTCTTTCTCTTTTTTTTATATTGTCAATGAGGTGGCATAACCGCCTCCTCGCGACTTTACTTCGGTTGTGTCTTTTGTGTATATCTGCGACACTTCTTTTTTTTTGTTTTTTTGTTTGTTACGTTTTTACACTTTCTGAAAAGACGCGCGCTCGTTTCTTTTTTATCTTCGTGTGTGTGTGTGTGTGTGCGAGAGAAAAAACAATAAGCCCAGCCTTACTTCCTAGTTCCTCAGCCCGACCTTCTTTTGCCTCCCCTTTGCTGTCCTCTCGACGCTGTGTTCCCCCCCCTCTCCTCTATCCCCCCTTTCCCCCGAACATAATTTTACGCGATCCACGATTCAGAGTTTTTTCTTGCTGCAATCGTGTGTCGGGTGTATTTCGATTTTCAATTCTCATATTCAGGTTCACGCGAGTGAGTGCGTGTGTGCGTGTTGTCGTCCCTCCCCCTCTCTCCCTCTCCCCCTCTCTCTTTCCCTCTTTTTTCCTGCCCTCCTCTTTCTTCCCCCTCCCCCCCCCAAAAAAAAACTACTGCATTGCGTTCAACGAGTCGAACTCTGTATCAAACCACCCGCCTCCCCTTTCCTATATTGAGTGCACGTATATCCGGCCTTACCTTGACGGTCCACCCCCCTAAAGGAATAAAAGCGAAGAGAGTGAACACGAGAGAATGGCGCACATGCACGACGCACCCCGTCGCATCTTCGCTGCGGCGGTGACGCTGCTGCTGCTGTGTGTGGTGCACTACACGCAGGAGGCGCATGCCGTCACAGCGAATGACTTCACGGCTGAGCAGCGGACCCACACGGCGAGGTTTCTCAGGGAGTTCCTGAGCGGAGCGACGGAGCTGCAGTCGGCGTGGACTGGGACGGACTTCTGCGGGTGGTCTGGGGTGAGCTGCCCGGATGCGACCACCGTGATTGTGGACTGGAGCTGGGAGTGGCTGCGGTCCAGTGTGACGCTCGCGGAGCTGAGTGAGGGGCTGGACGGCTCGCGGGTGATGGTGCGTGAGCTACGTGTGGCTAAGCATGGGTCTTTGCTGACAGGGACGTTGCCGGTGAGCTGGGGTAACCTCACTCAGTTAGAGCTGATTGACCTCCATGGGAACGCTTTGAGCGGGACGCTGCCAAGGGTGTGGGGCGGCATGACGGCATTGACCACAGTGTATCTTGACGAGAATGATTTGTCTGGCACCCTCCCACCCGAGTGGGCCTCCATGGCATGGCTCACCACGTTGCTGATTGGAGAAAACGTCTTGTCGGGATGTTTGCCGACTACGTGGGCAGACATGAAGCGTCTGCAACGCCTGGACCTGGAGAGAAACTCGCTGTCGGGGACGCTGCCTAGCGACTGGGGCAGAATGACGGACGTCAAAGCATTGATGCTTGGTAGAAATCGGCTATCGGGTACATTGCCTACAGATTGGAGGGGCATGAGCTCACTATCATTACTCTGCCTGCACCACAACGACCTGAGCGGCCCGCTACCCGCGGCCTGGGGCGCGCTGTCGTCGGGGACTGGTCTATATTTGAGCGGCAACGCTCTGTGTGGCTGCGTGCCCGCGTCGTGGTCTCGGCTTGATGTGAATGCTGACGATCTGGCTATGACAATCGACTGTGCGACCACGAACGGCTGCCAAAGAGGCGGGCTGCTGACATTGGCGCAGTCCAACACGCTAAAGTTTCTTCGCAGCTTCGCCATCGCATTCGCTGATCTCCAGTCTCTGTGGACAGGAACGGACTTTTGTGAGTGGCGCGGTGTGAGCTGCGTGGACGACACCACGGTGAACGTGGACCTCTCGAGGGAGAAGCTGGGAGTTGCTGCAGAGTTGCCGGCTCTCAGCGACGACGTGGACGGCTCACATGTGATGGTGCGGGAGCTGCGCGTGGCGAACCATGGCTTGACAGTGACAGGGACGCTGCCCGAGAGCTGGTCGCGCCTGACGCAGCTCCGCGTACTCGGCTTGCAGGGCAACGATCTGCATGGCACGCTGCCCACCTCCTGGTGTAACATGACCTACTTGACGTCGTTCGAAGTCTACACGAATCGGATATCTGGCACTCTTCCGTGGGAGTGGGCCTCCATGACGTCCCTGGCGAGACTCTCGCTCAAGGAGAACGCACTGTCGGGTCCCCTACCGGCGTCGTGGGGCGGTATGAAGAGGCTGAAGTCGCTCGATTTGGGGAGAAACTCGCTGTCCGGCACCCTGCCCACTAGCTGGGGCGGCATGACGGCGTTGACCAGGATGTATCTGGACACGAATCAGCTGTCAGGGGCCCTTCCACCTGAGTGGGCGTCGATGACGTCGCTGATAATGCTGACGATGAGGGGCAATCTACTCTCTGGACCGCTTCCCTCGGCGTGGGGGTCTCTCCCCTCGCGAGCGCACGTGTACCTGACTGGCAACGCCTTCTGTGGGTGTGTGCCGGCCTCGTGGTCATCGTTCAACGCACACGTGGATGCCCGTGTTGCCGCCTCCACATGTGCGGCAGCCAACGTCTGTACGCCCTTGGCATGAGGTCCAGAAGTCCTCCACCGCTACATCCAACTCTCCTCTAAGGCGCTTGACGGACAATTAGTGGTGCTTGGTGGGATTGGGCACTGTCATCGACACACACTACCTGTGCTGCGGCTGGCACTGTGCTGTCGTGGCTTCGCCGCTGCGTGTGATTATCCGAGGGGAGAGGAGGAGGAGGATACTGGGGAGATTTCACCAACTGACAGGAGAGCGCGACATCAGCCCCTCCACCCCTCTTTTTCCTGCCACGACGACTGTGTTTGACAGCGGCCAGGGAGGTGCTGAGAGTGGGAGGGAGGGGGGGAGGGGAGGGGAGTGCGAGGAAAAACGCCGCGCCCATGTGGCCCTGTCGGGCGTACGGGTGTCACCTTCCTCCTTCCCCTCCAAGAGAAGAGGGAGGATGTAGACGGCACACAAATCCTGTAAGGCATTCACCAGTGAGAAGCTGTAGACGTCCATGCAAGATCAGTGACCATGCCGAGCCGCGTGTGGCGTTGTTCCGCCGAGTTTTAACTGCATCTGGCGACTGCGATTAATTGAGAATCAGCTGTGCGCCACTTTTTTTTTGTGCGTAGGTTTCCGCGTGTGTGACGTGACTGCTTGCTTGCATCCTGCTGACAGCACGACGACACAGGCGGCAGAGGGGCGTGGTGTGGTGTGTGTGTGTGTGGGGGGGGGGGTGACGCTTACTATTGACCTCACAAGGCAATTTTTTTTTTAGTCCCCCTCCCCTCCCCAGTCTCTCCCCCTCCATCGGTGTTTGTGTACCGCCACACGCGCCGTATGCTCACGGTCCACACACAAATAAGATTTTTTTTCTAAAAATATAAATGTTTCTTTAAAAGTGTGCGCACCTGTTTGTTTTTCCTCTGTTTGTTTGTATTTGTGTTTCCCGAATGATGTAGCCGCTAGTCGTGCTTTTCTCTGTTTTCTTCTTCGGTTACCCACACGGTGACATGATACAATCTGTTGCTCTTCGCGTGTGCGCACCCTCGTCAGCGAGTGATCTTGCCTAAGATGTACATGAGTGTATTTTCTGGATGTCTGCGTGTGTGTTTGTGTGTGCGTTTCGCAGCCGCTCAGCCGCGGACACCTGCAAAACAACAAGCGCGCATCCAGGTGTGTGTTGTGTCCGTGGCGGCGTCTCTCTACACTCTATTGTACCGTTTTTTGTTCACTAATAGCATTACTTCGCAGGACGCAGTGCGCGGTGTAGATGCGTGTGTGTGACACGCGCACACGAGAATGCGACTCAGCGAAGTGCCTTCCCCCTTCCCCCTCTTTCTCCACTTTTTCCCCTCTGTTGTTTGACGTTCGCGCCCCGTCCCATTTTTATTTGCTCGCTTGCTCTGTTTGGTCCTCCGTCTCCCCGCTTCCGTGACATCCGTCGTGCCTCCTTCTCGATTCAAAGCGTTTGTGTGGAGGTGTCGGGGAGGGTAGCGGCAGGGGGGGGTCACGTAGAGAGAGAGAGACGCGAACCATCGAGAAATGAAAAAGATATGCACGTGAACCGTGGAAAGGTCAGCCGACATGGCCACCACCGACTGCCAGTGTGATACGCCTGCCCATCACTTAGTTTCGCTCTGGCAATAGGCGCCCGTGCGCCTGTCGGCCACTCCGCGCAGCCAACTGCGCGTGCCTCGCGTGTGCGGGGGCCACTGTCGGACCGGGGAGCGATGTCGCATAGGTGAACTGCAGCTGCCCCACTGTGAGCTGCGCCATTTCTCCACATTCTGCATGGCTGCCACTCGTGCCACGCATGAGTCATGCGCTCCTTTTTTCCACGTATGCGCATCCTCTGGCGTCTTTTGGATGCAGTCGATTGGTGCGCGCCGCGTGCAGTGGATGTCATTTGGCATGGGAGGGGAAGAGGCACGCGACTGTGGCGCTCTCCTCCTCCTTTGCGTCAGCCTGTAACGGGTGTGTCTGCCGGTGTGCGGCCTCCATGCCCTCCCCGCTGCGCGTAACCGGGCGAGGCATGGTGCAGTGGGTCCTGTGCTGCTCTGTGCTGAGATGTTTGATGGGACTGCCCACGTCGTTTGTGCGGCGGCGGCCGTCGGCACGCCTCTCTGCGACTGGCGTCATCGGTGGCACTTGTGGAATCACCCGTCCCTGCACATCCCGGCTCACCCCTTGTGTCGCCTTTCTTCTGCGCGGCCTCGTATGTCTGCCGCGTTGGCTGCGATCATTCGCGTTGCACGACAACTTGTTCTGCGACGGCCGCTATGCACCCCCCCCTTTGCTTGGCTCAGCTGCGCCAGCCATCACCCATCGTCTTTTTCTCTCTCTGTCTGTGTGTGCCGCTCTCGTCGGTGTCTATCCCTTCTACATGAATTCCTGCACATCATAGCGTGAACATCTACACGGACGTACACGCGTGCAGTTTTTCCTGTCCCTCCCCTCATTCTCAACTGTCATACGTGTGAGAGCTGTTCTCAAGACACCCATATATTCACAAGTTTCTTTCATACCTGCTCCCACCCCCTTGGACATCCCTTCCGTTGTCATCGAGTGTGTGATACACAACGCAGGAGAGCGGAGAAAGCGCAGGAGGCAAGACGAGATCATCGTTCTTCTCCCGCACTGTGACACGCCCGTCACCTTCGTTCCACTCCTCCCCCCTCTCTCTCTCCCCTCGCCCCCTTCATCCCGTCTTTCGACGTCGATTCACCCTCTTACCGGCACCGTGAGAGACGACAAACATTCACCGTCAATCGAGTGGGGGTCACACACGGCGGGTGCGCACTGCACAAAGGCGTATACTACGAACAGAGAAGTCACCGACGCCCGTGCACATACACTGAAGTACTGCTCCAGCAGCGACTGCACAGACGCGCACACGTACGGCACATTAAGAAAAAAAGAAAAGAGTGGGCACTCGCGCGTTTTGTGCTTCTCTCTCTCTGTGTGTTCCAGTGTGTGATTGTGCGCCGCTAATTTTTATTCTATACTCTGCACTGTAACCCCCTCTACTCCCCCCTTCCCTTTTTCTTCCTCTTCTCCCCTTTTTCTCCACATTAGTGCCGTGGCTGTGTGTGTTTGTCTGTTTTGTGTTTTTGTGTTTCTCGATATTTTCGCTCCCTCTCTCCCTTTATTTATTGTCCCTCTCTCACGTTTCACGTTGTCCACTGTACTCGAGTGCAGGCTGGTGATAAACCGCCTACTCCACCCCCCTCCCCCTTTTTTCACTCCCCTCTTCTATTCCGTCTACTCTTCCCCTTTTTGACCCCCCTTCTCTCCTTCTCTCCTCTCCCTCCCTCTCCCGCACCCTCGGGTGTCACTCTTGTTTCTGTGACGTGTTTCTCTGACGACTTCAATAGACTACAACTGTCGTTCTTCCTGCACTGGTGCGCGCAATTTTTTCTTCTGGCTGTTCTTCGCGTCTCACGTGTTGTGCACACTGTCAGGGATAACGTGGGCACATCGGAGACCGACACAACAGACGTCTGTGTGAGTGGACTGTTCTCACGCTTTGTGGAGTGCCGAGTTTTTTTTTTTCCGCCCCGTCCCTGTCACGATACCCTCGACGCCATCGAACCCCGTGCCGCTGTACCGCCCGAGGCCCCCCCCTCCCCCTCCCTTTCTCTTTTCACTGTGGGCCTCTTCTCATCTCTCCTCTTCACGCCGCACATGCACGACACACCCCGTCGCATCATCTCTGCGGCGGTGACGCTGCTGCTGCTGTGTGTAGTGCACTCCACGCAGGGGGCGCATGCTGCCACAGCGAATAACTTCACGGCGGAGCAGCAAACCCACACGACGAGGTTTCTCAGGGGGTTCCTGAGCGGAGCGACGGAGCTGCAGTCGGCGTGGACTGGGACGGACTTCTGCGGGTGGCGCGGTGTGACCTGCGTGGATCACAACACCGTGGATGTGGACCTCTCGAGGCAGACTCTGAGGTGCGTTCTGACGCTCAGAGAGCTCAGTGACGAGGTGAACGGGTCGGAGGTGATGGTGCGTCAGCTGCGTCTAGTGAAGATGGGCTCGTCGCTAAGAGGCACGCTGCCTGAGAGCTGGTCGCGCCTCACGCAGTTGCGTATCTTGAACTTGTATAGAAGCAAGGTACAGGGTGATCTGCCTGCGTCTTGGGGAGGCATGAGTGGTCTGGAGGAGTTGCAGTTGAGCAGTAAGTTACTGTCAGGGACACTGCCAGCGGAGTGGGGCAGCATGAAGGCACTGAAGGCGCTGCACGTGTTCCGGAATGAGCTGTCTGGCACTCTCCCTGCTGAGTGGGCTTCTATGAAGTCGCTGAAGAGTCTGAGCCTCTTCAATAACTCAATCGGCGGCTCGCTGCCTGCTGCGTGGGGGAGCATGAGCGGTCTGGAGGAGTTGGAGTTGAGCAGTAACTCTCTGTCCGGGACACTGCCGGCGGAGTGGGGCAGCATGAAGGCACTGAAGGCGCTGCACGTGTTCCGGAATGAGCTGTCTGGCACTCTCCCTGCTGAGTGGGCTTCTATGAAGTCGCTGAAGAGTCTGATCCTCTTCAATAACTCAATCGGCGGCTCGCTGCCTGCTGCGTGGGGTAGCATGAGCGGTCTGGAGGAGTTGGAGTTGAGCGGTAACTCCCTGAATGGTACTCTTCCAGCGGAGTGGGGCAGCATGCCGGCAGTGAGGAGGATGGACTTGAGCACGAATGAGCTGTCCGGCACCCTTCCTGTGGAGTGGGCGCGTATGCCGTCACTGAGGACACTCCTGCTGGAGATGAACGCACTTTCGGGCTCGCTGCCGGCGGGTTGGGGCTCGCATCCGGGCTTGTTTTCTGTTTCTCTCCTTGGGAACGGCTTTTGCGGGTGCGTGCCGGTGTCGTGGGTATCGTTCAATGTGCTGGTCGATGCCACCGTCACCGAGTCAGCGTGTGCGACGGCCAATGCCTGTGTCCCGTTGCTCTCGTCATCAGCACCCTCGGCATCTGAGTCGCCGTCTCCCACCTCTTCTGCACCCACGGAACCCTCTCCCTGAGGCCAAATCGTTTTCTGAGAGCTTATGGCTCTATTCGGCGGCTGCTCTAACATTTGTGCCGTTGCGGTGGGTGTTCGTGCTGCCGCCAGAGACCCCTTGTTCCCTCCCTTCTTCTCATCTGTTGTGTGTGCCAAGTGTGTGACGCAAGGATGCGTTGTGGCGGGGAAAGGGATGCGTGTCGATGGTGTGAGTGACGGTAGTCTGCGATGACGAAGGAGGCAGGGGACAGTCATGTATACCACTACCCGGTGAGCAGCAGTGGTTGGTGATGCAAGATCACCAACCATGCGCAGCTGTGACCAACGGTGTGCCACCGATTTTCAAGGGTCGTCGCTTACTGGCGCTGATTGAACATAGATTGTGCGCTACGTGGGTGTGCGTAGTTGTCTGCGCCGGTGTGGCGGCTGCTTGCGTGCAGCAGACGCATCTACAACACAGGCAGCGGAGCGTGAGGAGCGATAGCTCTCTGTGTGCAAGGCCCCTGCCCTCCACGCTCTGCACCCACCGTTCCGCCGTTATAAAATATAAAAAAATAAATGCATAGGTAGTGTAGTACACGTGTGTGTGTGTGTGTGTGTGTGTGCGTCAACATACATCTTTGTCATGTATCCGGTGCTTTTTTCCCCGTTTTTCTGTTTTCATTTTGCTGGCGGGATCGCGCAGAGCACCGGCGTGCTGGTGCGGGGTGCACGCTGTTGGGTAGGTGAAGAAAGTCGCAGAAAAAAGTGGCACACATGTTTACACTGTAGGGGATGCCTGTGCGTGTGCCGCCCTTGCTCACAAGGCCAACACGCACGTAGCGCACCACACGCGTGCGCGTTGGGGTGTGTGCGGTGCGCGCGTGTGTTTAGTGTCAGCGGCTGCGTATTTGCGTTCTCTCGCTCTCGTCCATTGTTGCGTTTCTCTAATTGTTTCGCAGGACGCAGTGCGCAGTGTATGTGTGCGTGTGTCTCTGGTACCCACACAACAGTACGTCCCCGCGAAGGTCTTCCCCTCCCTCCCCCCTTCTTTTCATCCCCCTGTATTCCCTCCGTCGTTTGATGTTATTCCCCTCTTCTCCCCCTATCCTGTGCACGCTCTGCAGGATTTCTGTTTGGGGGCGAATAGACGAGGACAGACAGAGAGCGAGGCGAGTCCTAGAGAAATCAGAAAGATGTGTATAATGATGGTGTCTGAGAGTGGGAGTGCTGAGAGCATGGGCACCAGTGACTGGTCGTGTGAGAAACCCCAATCCCGCCCTCTCACCCTCTCCCTCTCTCCCTGTGAACGGACGCCTGTTTATCTGTCGCGCACGCCCTGCAGAGCGTCTCGCGTGCCTTTGTGCGTCCGCCCGTATGGGGCGCGTCTTTCTGTGTGCGCGGCGTTGCATGCCTGCTGTGTTGCTGCGATCATACGTATTGCACGACAGCTGCCCCGCCACGGCCCCTCATGCACCCTGTCTGTGTGTGTGTGTATGTTTGTCTCGTTGACACCTTTCGTTTCTTTGCCCACCCCTGTTCACTAGCGCGAACGTGTCCGCCGCTAAACACACACACACGGGCAGTGAGTCTCGCGACCTTTCCATCATCGACTGTCCAACGTGTGTGCGCTGTTTGCAAGACACCCATTTCTCTCTAGTTCCCTTCACCTGCACACCAGCCGCCCTCTCCCCGGCAGACCCCGAAGGCCGTGTCGCCGTTGCCCCTCACCCTCCTCCCCCCTTCCACATCGTTTCTCTTCCCACCCACCCTCCCCCCTTCCACGCTTGTATACACACACACACGCACACACACACAGAGGAGGGCGGGAAACGGTGGACGTCACCGACGGACGGGAAAAATCCCGCGTACAAGTGAGTGGGACACACACACACGGCGAGTACGCACTGCATCACGCCGAATCAAGTGCACACGAAGAGATCACCAGCACCTGCGCACCGACACTGAAGCGCAACTGCAACAGCGACTGCACAGGCACACAACAACGAAAAGGGTTAGCAGTCCAATTGCACGTTTTGTTCTTATTTG